>NW_028318840.1:3785000-3815000 GCF_062004578.1 Staurois parvus
CACTTCTGACTTCTTCAGCCTCTGAGATGGAGAGGAGGAAACAGTAGAAGAGAGGGGAAAAGATACATGAGGGGCAAAAAAAGAGAGTAGAGGGAAGGGAGGAGGTGTCAGAGAGAAGGCTGAAAAGAAGAGGCAACAGGTGAGGGGGGGGGAATCAGACAGGAGAGCAGAGGCAGAGGGAAGGAGGGGGCAAGAGAAGAGGGGTTGAAGAGAAGAGACAGGAGAGGAGAGAAGAATAGAGGAGAGGTGAGTAGAGGAGAAGAAAGGAGAAGTGATGACTAGACAGGAGAGCAGAGGCAGGAGGGAGCAGGAGAAGGATTGAGAAGAGACAATGTGGGGAGAGGAGTGGAGAGGGAAGGGGAAGGAAGTGGAAGAGAGGAGAAGAGAGGAGAAGAGAGGAGAGGGAAGTGGAAGAGAGGAGAGGAGATGACTAGATAGGAGAGCAGAGGCAGGATGGAGCAGGAGACAAAGGATTGAGAAGAGACAATGTGGGGAGAGGAGTGGAGAGGGAAGGGGAGGGAAGTGGCAGAGAGGAGAAGAGTGGAGAGGAGAAGAGAGGAGAGGGAACTGTAAGAGAGGAGAAGAGAGGAGAGGGATGTGGAAGAGAGGAGAGGAGAGGGAAGTGGAAGAGAGGAGAAGAGAGGAGAGGGAAGTGTAAGAGAGGAGAAGAGAGGAGAGGAGAGGAGAGGAAAGTGGAAGAGAGGAGAGTAGAAGAGAATAAAGGAGAGGAGATGATTAAACAGGGGAGCAGAGGCAGGAGGGAGCAGGAGAAGAAGAATTGAGAAGAGACAATGTGGGGAGAGGAGAGGGAAGGAGAGGAGGGGAGGGGATAGAAGGGAAGAGGAGAGGGGTAGAAAGGAGAGGAGGGAAGAGGAGAGGGGTAGAAAGGAGAGGAGAGGGGAGAGGAGGGAAGGGGTGGGGAGGGGTAGAAAGGAGAGGGGAGGGGAGAGGAAAGGAGAGGAGAGGAGGGGAGGGAAGGGGATAGAAGGGAAGAGGAGAGGGGTAGAAAGGAGAGGAGGGGAGAGGAGGGGAGAGGAGAGGAGAGGAGGGAAGAGAAGAGGAGAGGAGTAGAAAGGAGAGGAGAGGGGAGAGGAGGGAAGGGGAGGGGTAGAAAGGAGAGGGGAGGGGAGAGGAAAGGAGAGGTATGCAATACATAATTTGCTCGCTCAGTAGACAACAGAGCTCACATGAGTACGTATGATTGCACATTACATTGCGCACAGTAACCAGTCATACTCCGACTATAACTTATATAGTTATATAACTATAACTAGCAGATTAGAAAATAAAGGCAAACACCCCATTGGTTGATATGCCCACTTTGGCTGTATTTGTTTGCTTTCTTGAAAAGATCAGGTTCTGTATTCCTCCCACGAAGGAAGTAAATGGGAATATTCTTTCCCCAGGACTGTGTGCCAGGTAACATAAGGCGCGGTACAAACTTTCCTACCTCTTCTTGTTGCAGCCAACGTTGGGAATCGCAACTGTTCCTTCGCCAAATCTTTCATGTCTGCTGATAAAAAGAATGTGCACCACCAAGGTATTGTTTATGGAAGGATTAATGTTGTTTGAGTTATCATGACATCCTTTATTCAGATTACTCCCCGCTTTTATTTTTCTGACAAATAGATCCCTCCAGGAAACAAGCGAACAAACTGATATGTGTGTTTAGCTTCCACGACGGTTCTGTGGAAATGAATATTTCTTACAGCAAGCACCCACTTCCACATCTTTTATCATCACACAGCCTCTCCTCCCCTCTGGAAGCTCATTATTTTCAAAAGAAAACAAATTTGTATTGTCAGAGCCCTTCACATCAAACTCCTTCTCTCCCCGCGGCTCGTTATGGAATGACATGGCAGGGTGTGCCCAGAATGTTCAGCAGGGACTGACCTCCCAGGAAACACAAAGTAAATTCGAGGAGTCACCTGTCACTCTTGGCCGGCGTTAATTACCCCACAACAAAAAAGAGTTCTAAAGGCCGGCAGGCGTCAGGCCTCTTCCGGCTAATAGGGACAGATGGCCTGTAGGTGGAGAATGGAAAAGGGTCCTATGATTTCCAGCATTGGCCCCAGAGGGCAGGAAGTGTTCTGTTTGGTTGTACGTTACAAATCTGTCATGTGATTCGTTTTCAAATCTGGACAGTTTTTTTTTTTGTTTGTTTTTGTTTTGTTTTAATCTGGAGAATTAAATTTAAAATGTAGAAAAAATACAATTGTGTTGTAGATACAGCAAGGACCAAAGGTTTTTGGGGGTTTTTTTTGCATCGTTTTCTTTTTTTTTTTAATTTTGTTTTTTGTTTAGTGATTTTTTTTGCTTGTAGTTCTATCTATCACGTTTTCAAATCTGAACAGTATTTTTTTTGCTTATTGTTTTAATTTTGGGGAATTATACTAAAAAATATATCTATATTTTTGAAAAAAGTGTTGTACACACAGTAAGGATCACCTTTTTTCCTGTCACAACTCTATCACATGCAGCATTTTTAAATTTGGTTGTTTTTGTTTCAATCTAGAAGATTAGACTTTAAAAAAAAAAAAAAAGATGCATGGGCCAACTTTTCTTTTTCTTTGTATGTTTTAATTCTATCACATGATGTATTTTCAAAGCTGGAAGTTTTTTTTATTATAACTGAAGAGTTACAAGAAGAATGCATATTGTTTATAAAATGACAATGTTTTGTATCAATTAGGACATCGGTCTTCAAACTGTGGCCCATTGGTTGCCTTTATACAGCCCTTGGGGAACTATTTTTCCCATTGCTACAAGGCACTATTCTTTCTGTTGGACATCAACAATGGGAAATATTTCCTGCCACTGACACCAATGATGGGACACTATTCCTTCCATTGATACCAATGATAGGACTATATTCCTCCCACTGATACAATGATGGGGCACTATTCCGCCCACTGACACCAATGATGGGGCACTATTCCTTCCACTGACACCAATGATGGGGCACTATTCCTCCCACTGACACCAATGATGGGGCACTATTCCTCCCACTGATACCAATGATGGGGCACTATTCCTTCCACTGACACCAATGATGGGGCATTATTCCTTCCACTGACACCAATGATGGGGCATTATTCCTCCCACTGACAACAATGATGGGGCACTATTCCTCCCACTGATAACAATGATGGGGCACTATTCCTTCCACTGACACCAATGATGGGGCATTATTCCTCCCACTGATAACAATGATGGGGCACTATTCCTCCCACTGACACCAATGATGGGGCACTATTCCTCCCACTGATACCAATGATGGGGCACTATTCCTCCCACTGATATCAATGATGGGGCACTATTCCTCCCACTGACACAATGATGGGGCACTATTCCTCCCACTGACACCAATGATAGGGCACTATTCCTCCCACTGATACCAATGATGGGGCACTATTCCTCCCACTGACACCAATGATGGGACACTATTCCTCCCACTGATACCAATGATGGGGCACTATTCCTCCCACTGACACAATGATGGGGCACTATTCCTCCCACTGATACCAATGATGGGGCACTATTCCTCCCACTGATACCAATGATGGGGCACTATTCCTCCCACTGACACCAATGATGGGACACTATTCCTCCCACTGATACCAATGATGGGGCACTATTCCTCCCACTGACACCAATGATGGGGCACTATTCCTCCCACTGACACCAATGATGGGGCACTATTCCTCCCACTGATACCAATGATGGGGCACTATTCCTCCCACTGAAACCAATGATGGAGCACTATTCCTCCCACTGACACCAATGATGGGGCACTATTCCTCCCACTGATACCAATGATGGGACACTATTTCCCATCCTATTGGCCACAGGTGCTTTGTATTTGCTTTACTCCCACTTACCACCAAGCCTGTGGCATAGATTACTTCCAATGATGCTAAGGCACTATCTACCTCCCCCGGCCACAATCCGGCCCTCCTAAAGTCTGAAAGACCCCCGTACTAGAAGAAGAAGTATTTTTTGGTTGTAGTTAAAAAATCTATAATGGAATATGTTCAAATTTGAACAGTTATTTTTTTGTTTTGCTTTATTTTAGTCCAGATGGTGTGCCAATTACCAATTTGTATCCTTTCCAGTATTTATTTATTTCAGGTACTTATATAGCACCATCAATTTACGCAGCACTTTACATATATATTGTACATTCACATCAGTCTCTAACCCTCAAGGGGCATACAATCTAAAGAACTCACATTCATACATACTAGGGCCAATTTAGACAGGATCCAATTAACCTACCAGCATGTCTTTGGAGTGTGGGAGGAAACCAGAGTACCCGGAGGAAACCCACACAGGCACAGGGAGAACATGCAAACTCCAGGCAGGTGGTGCTGTGGCTGGGATTTGAACCAATGACCCTAGTACTGCCAGGCGGAAGCGCTAACCATTTAGCCACTGTGCTGCCCATGTAATATACACTATGTCCATGATGTGCATGTAGACGTGTGAGCACAGGCCGAAGAGAACATACCATCATTGAACAGATGAAAAGCTCCCAGGGGTCATCTGATATTTTTAATAAAACTTTATTGTAAAACAAAGTATTATACTCATGAAAGTTCTTGTTAAAAGCTCAAGTAAATTACAAAAAAAACTAAGGAGAGATCTGTCCCTTCTCTCCACCTTATCCAATCAGAAAACGGCAATGCCGTGTGAGTGACCCCCTGTGATCACTATGCAGACATTCAGCCACTCGGCTCAGGACCAGGAAGATTGTTGCTATCATTGTAGTAGCCACAACTACTACAGCAATTTGCAGCTTCCATAGTGATCAGTCAGGTATGAAATATGCATACTTACCTTGGTCCAAGCTGGGCCAATGTAAATGTGCACAAAAAACCCAAAAAACATTCCTCCCAGGGGCGGACTGACCATTTGGAAACTCGGGCACTGCCCGAGGGCCCGGGGTCAGTAGGGGACCCCATGAGATCCCCCTGGTACCTTTTTCATAGGCTTTTTTGAGTTTGGGCAAGGACACAGGGGCCCCATGATCCCCTATTGCCCAGGGGCCCCATGAGTTGTCAGTCCACCCCTGATTCCTCCATGTATGTTCCATCCGCTGCTTTCAACTAAATGCTACAGGGCTCCAGTTCCCAGCATGCAAAGCACATCGGCTGAAGTGCGCATGCATGACAGGAGTGAGAAAAGGTCATACTCTAGTCTAGCGCATCCCACTGTGCATTTAAAGGTGGGATTTGCCAGAGAGGCGTGCCCAGGTACATACCATGTGTTTGTAGTATGATATGGAAATGAGTACCCCTGAGCGACACCGCTACCCCTATTAATGGTCTGGTGTCACTCATCAACGGAAAGACAGGGAAGGTCTGCTGAATAATAAAATAAGACATGGTATTGCGGCAGAGAAAACCACTGAGAGTTTGCAGGAGTGCAGGGAGTCTGAAGACATCATAGCTGACCATTTCTTAAATTAAAAAAAAAATTTAGATAGACTTTAGATAGACTTTAATGTTGGACTTGGCCAGGGGTTGGACTTGGCCCCCTAGTTCCGGTGCCAAGATATTTTGGACAATGTCATGCTCCCAACTTTGTGGGAAGAGTTTGGGGATAGCCCCTTCCTGTTCCAACATGACTGCACACCAGTGCTCAAAGCAAGGTCCATAAAGACATGGATGAGCCAGTTTGGGGTGGAGGAACTTGACTGTCCTGCACAGAGATAATTTAGATAGACTTTAATGTTGAGGTAACTCAAGGTGTATATATATATATATACTATATTGCCAAAAGTATTGGCCCCGCCCTCCAAATCATTAGATTCAGGTGTTCCAATCCCCTCCATGGCCTCAGGTGTATACAATCAAGCCCCTAGGCATGCAGACGGCTTCTACAAACATTGGTGAAAGAATGGGTCGCTCTCAGGAGCTCAGTGACTCCAAGCATGGTCCCGTGATAGGTGGTCACCTGTGCAATAAGTCCATCCGTGACATTTCCTGGCTACTAAATATTCCACGCTCAACTGTTAGTGGGATTATAACAAAGTGGAAGCAACTGGGAACAACAGCAACTCAGCCACCAAGTGGTAGGCCACGTCACATGACAAGTTCCGGTGCCAAGATATTTTGGACAATTTCATGCTCCCAACTTTGTGGGAAGAGTTTGGAGATGGCCCTTCCTGTTCCAACATGACTGCTCACCAGTTCACAAAGCAAGGTCCATAAAGACATGGAGGAGCCAGTTTGGGGTGGAGGAACTTGACTGGCCTGCACCTGACCTCAACCCCATAGAACACCTTTGGGATGAATTAGAGCGGAGACTGCGATCCAGGCCTCCTCCCCCGACATCAGTGCCTGACCTGACAAATGTGCTTCTGGAAGAATGGTCCAACCTTCCCATAGACACCCTCTTAAACCTTGTGCACGGCCTTCCCAGAAGAGTTGAAGCTGTTATAGCTGCAAAGGGCGGGGCCAACTCAATATTGAACCCTACAGACTAAGACTGGGGGGCCATTAAGGTTCACGTGCGTGGAAAGCTAAGCGGCCCAATACTTTTGGCAATATAGTGTATCAAGGTGTCAGACACAATTGGGTTAATTACCCAGCCAGATTGTATGGCTGCTCTCTTGAATCATGACCAAACTGCCTCTTCTTTAAAGAATGATGTAAAAGGCTCTGCAACCAATCAGAACACAGTGCTAGATTCAAATTCTCTAATCCTTTGTCGGCATTTGCATTGCCACCTGCCGGGGCCCAGCTCATCTCAAGAGGGCTAATTTGGATTGAAAAGAGGAGCCTGATGCTGGTGACAATGCTCAGCGTTCTCTCCATGTGATATTATGCATGTGGCTGACAGTTGACAAGCTGTTCCCTTTAATCTCAGCAGGACATGGAAACCCAAGCAGGATTCTTCATAGGATGTCAGAGAGATGGTGGGCATCAATGCAAGGAAACTGCCTGCATGTGTATTGTAGAATATATGAGTAGGGATTGTCATCAGCTGATCACCACATTTCTACTGAAACTGCTTTTCTCTAAATTAAGCAATTGCTATTATTATTATTATTATTATTATTATTATTATGGTTGTCATCTGCTAATTGTCACATTTCTACTAAAACAGTTTTTCTCTAAATTTAACTCTGATTATAAATTATTTAATATTATTTATATCAGATGATGATGATTATTATTATTGGGGTTGTCATCAGCTAATCTTCACATTTCTACTTAAATTATTTTTCTCTAAATTAAGTAATTATTATTATTAAGTTTGTCATCAGCTAATCGTCACATTTCTACTGAAACAGTTTTTCTCTAAATTTAACACAATTATTATTATTTATATGAGATGATGATGATGATGATGATGATGATGATGATGATAATGATGACAATTATTATTATTATTATTATTATTATCAGCTAATCTTCACATGTCTAATGAAATTGTTTTTCTCTAAATTAAGCAATTATTATTATTATTATTATTATTATTATTAATATTATTATTGGGGTTGTCATCAACTGATCATCACATTTCTACTGATACAGTGTTTCTCTAAATGTATCAGTTATTATTATTTATATGATATGATGATGGTTATTATATTATTATTATTATTATTAGGATTGTCATCAGCTAATTATTGCATTTCTGCTGAAACAGTTTTTTCTCTAAATGTAGCAGTTATCATTATTACTTATGTGAGATGATGATGATTATGATGATGATTATTATTGGGATTTTCATCAGCTAATCATCACACTAATGAAATTGTTTTTCTCTAAATTAAGCAACTATTATTATTATTTATTATTATTATTATTATTATTATTTATTATTATTATTTTTTATTATTATTATTATTATTATTACTACTATTATTGGGGTTATCATCAGCTAATCATGACATTTCTACTGAAACTGTTTTTCTTTAAATTTAGCAGATATTAATATTATTTATATGAGATGATGATTCCTATTATAATTATTATTATTATTGTTGTTATCATTATTTAGGGATGCACAGATACCATTTTTTTAACATCGAGTATGAGTACCAATTCTTTTTTTAAAGTTCTTGCTGACACCAATTACAGATACCTATTGCGGGCGCAGCCCCACTGCATGGGAAAAAAAGTTTTCTGGAGTTCTTCTTTAAGATAATGAATGAGCCAGGATTGTCAGAATCCCACTGACAGCTGAAAGAACCGAACCTTAAGGTATGGGTTTTTGGTATCGGTGCATTTGCATGAGTACCAATACAGTATCGGTACCAAAACCGGTATCGGTATTATTATTATTATTATTGAAACTGTCAGCTAATCATCACATTTCTAATTAAATCATTTTTTCTCTATATTAAGCAAGTATTATTAATAAAAAAAAGTTTTCTCTAAATTAAGCAGTTATTATTATTATTTTATGTTTTGTTTCTGTTTTGTTTTTGTTTTTTTGCTTGCTTTGTCTGAGTGCAACTTTTCACCATGAGATTCAGACATCAACTAAAGCCTGACAGTGGTTTTCTTGTTATCGTCCTGACCTCACATGCTATCTCCAAGCTCTTGACAGTGCATAACAGTGCCAAGTAACAAAGGCTACAGTGGTTTGAAAAGCCAAACACATGCAAAAGAAAGTTAAAAAAAGGGATATTTGCATGCACAGGATGTGATATTTAAAGTGGGCACACCATCACCTTATAAAATTTTGAGTTGTCACCAGAACAGGATAGAGAGTTGACTGAACCTTGGCTGTTCGGACGAATACAGAATATGTAACTGTGATCCCTGAGACGTTATTGCCCATATAGGGTCATGTCCATGGTCAGTGACATCACCCACAAGTCGCTGCCCATTTGTTTTTATTGGCTGTCATTCAGCAAACCTTTCATTCAGCGGGACTATTCCTTCCACTGATACCAATGATGGGGCACTATTCCTCCCACTGACACCAATGATGGGGCACTATTCCCCCCACTGATACCAATGATGGGGCACTATTCCTCCCACTGACACCAATGATGGGGCACTATTCCCCCCACTGATACCAATGATGGGACACTATTCCTCCCACTGATACCAATGATGGGGCACTATTCCTCCCACTGATACCAATGATGGGGCACTATTCCTCCCACTGACACCAATGATGAGGCACTATTCCTTCCACTAATACCAATGATGGGGCACTATTCCTCCCACTGATACCAATGATGGGGCACTATTCCTCTCACTGACACCAATGATGGAGCACTATTCCTCCCACTGATACCAATGATGGGGCACTATTCCTCTCACTGACACCAATGATGGGGCACTATTCCTCCCACTGATACCAATGATGGGGCACTATTCCTCCCACTGACACCAATGATGGGGCACTATTCCTCCCACTGATACCAATGATGGGGCACTATTCCTCCCACTGATGCCAATGATGAGGCACTATTCCTCCCACTGACACCAATGATGGGGCACTATTCCTCCCACTGATACCAATGATGGGGCACTATTCCTCCCACTGATACCAATGATGGGGCACTATTCCTCTCACTGACACCAATGATGGGGCACTATACCTCCCACTGATTCCAATGATAGGACACTATTCCTCCCACATACACCAACAATGGTGCACTATTTCTTCCACTGATACTAATGATGGGGCACTATTCCTCCCAATGATATGAGGCACTATTCCTTCCACTGACAGCAACAATGGGACACTATTCCTCCCACTGACACCAACAATGGTGCACTATTCCTCCCACTGATACTAATGATGGGGCACTATTCCTCCCACCGACACCAAGAATGGTGCACTATTCCTCAGACTGATACTAATGATGGGGCACTATTCCTCCCACTGATACCAATGATGGGGCACTATTCCTCCCACCGACACCAAGAATGGTGCACTATTCCTCAGACTGATACTAATGATGGGGCACTATTCCTCCCACTGATACCAATGATGGGACACTATTCCTCCCACTGACACCAATGATGGGACACTATTCCTCAGACTGATACTAATGATGGGGCACTATTCCTCCCACTGATACCAATGATGGGACACTATTCCTCCCACGGACACCAACAATGGTGCACTATTCCTCCCACAGATACTAATGATGGGGCACTATTCCTCCCACTGACACCAATGATGGGGCACTATTCCTCCCACTGACACCAACAATGGGGCACTATTTCTCCCACTGACAATAGTGATGGGGAAAAATTCCTCTCACTGACACCAACAATGGTGCACTATTTCTTCCACTGATACTAATGATGGGGCAGTATTCCTTTCAATGATATGAAGCACTATTCCTCCCACTGACAGCAACATGGCGCACTATTTCTTCCACTAATATCAAGTACGGGGCAATACTCTTCCTTTTACTGACCACCAACCCTGAGGCCATGTTTATTCTCACTAATGCTGGGCCTGGGACATTTTCTACCCCCACTGATTACAATCTGCCCCCCTCTAAAGTCTGAGGTACAGTAAACTGGCCCTTCAAATGAAAACTTTGGAGACCCCTGGTCTACTCTATGTTTTGGAGATCCTTTGGAGGGGTTTGTTTATTTAAAAAAAAACAGCATGGAAATGTCATTTGCTGGCAATTAACACTTTTTTTTTTGCATTACATGTTTCCCAGGGCAGTGCCCACTCCCATGCGATTTTGTTTTTTTTGCGAATGTATTGCCTATCAGCCCAGAACATGGGCATTTTTGATTTGACAGATTGGGCTCCTATTGATTTCAATGAGGTTTGGGTTCATCTTCCAAACTTCTTTTAAGGCAGCACAATTGCTTAGTGATTAGCACTTCCATCTAGCCGCACTGAGGTCATTGGTTCGGATCTCAACTAAGGCATTACCTGCCTGGAGTTTGCATGCTCTCCTTGTGCCTCTGGATTTCCGTGGGGTATCCGGTTTCCTCCTACACTCCAAAGACATGCTGGTAGGTAAGTGGCTTCTGTCTAAATTGTCCCTAGTATGTGTATGTATGAATGTAAGTTAGGGACCTTAGATTGTACACCCCTTGAGGGTTAGGGACCTTAGATTGTACACCCCTTGAGGGTTAGGGACCTTAGATTGTAAGCTTCTTGAGGGTTAGGGACCGATGTGAATGTACAATAAATATGTAAAGCGCTGTGTAAATTAATGGCCCTATATAAGTACTTATATCAGGGCTTTTTTTCTCAAAGAATAGGTGCAGGGATGCCCCCCCACCTTCTGAGTCACCCCTTGTCTCCACCCCCTACCCACCTATGAGCACCATTTTTTGGTTCCCACCAGTACCTCTCCTTTTAGTGAATACAGAACCACATATCATTTTGTGGTGTTAAGTAATTTGTATGGAATTTGCTAATGATAACATAAAAAGAACTAAAATATATCCCCTGCTGCCAGGAACAAAAGAACCTCCAGCAACAAAATACCACCCCAGCAACAATAAACCCACTCCAAGAACAATAGACTCACCGGCAACAATAGATCTTCCAGAAGACAGCAGCAACAGACCCATCCCTCAGCATTCGATTCCTTACAGCAACAATTGACCCTTTGGCCGCAATGGACTCCTCCCTCATCAAGAGATTCCCCCTCTCTCCAGCAAAAATAGATCCCCCAGCAACCGGCATCAATAGACCCTCCAGCACACCCCAGCAACTCTTGCCATTCCTACATTCAGTGCTGGAGGTGGCAGAACTACATTCCCCCCACGTTCCCACTGAAAAAAAAGCCCTGCTTGTAATAAATACAGTGCATCCAGAAAGTATTCCCAGCGCTTAACTTCTGCCACATTTTGTTCTGTTACAGCCTTATTCCAAAATGGATTAAATTCATTTTTCCCCTCAACATTCTACAAACAATACTCCATAATAACAATGTGAAAGAAGATTGTTTTATTTTTTATTAAAAATAAAAAACAAAAAAAAATGTAGATACTGTAAGTATTCCCAGTCTTTGCTCAATACTTTGTTGGAGCCCCTTTAGCACCAATTCCAGCCTCAAGTCGTTTGGAGTATGATGCTACAAACTTGGCACACCTATTTTTGGGCAATTTCTCCCATTCTTCTTTGCAGGACCTCTCAAGCTCTATCAGGTTGGATGGGGAGCAGCCATTTTCATATCTCTCCAGAGATGTTCAATCAGTTCAAGTCTGGGCTCTGGCTGGGCCACTCCAGGACATTCACAGAGTTGGCTGTTAGCCACTCCTTTGTTATGTGGGCTGCGTGCTTAGGGTCGTTGTCCTGTTGAAAGATGAACCATTGCCCCAGTCTAAGGTCCAGAGCGCTCTGGAACAGGTTTTCATCAAGGATGTCTCTGTACATTGCTGCATTCATCTTTCCTTTGATCCTGACTAGTCTCCCAGTTCCTGCCGCTGAATAACATCCCCACAGCATAATGATGCCACCACCATGCTTCACCATAGGGAGGATATTGGCCAGGTGGTGAGCAGTGCCTGGTTTCCTCCAAACATGACGCTTGGCATTCAGGCCAAAGGGTTCAATCTTTGTTTCATCAGACCAGAGAGCTTTGTTTCTCATGGTCTCAGAGTCCCTCAGGTGCCTTTTGGCACACTCCAGATGGGCTGGCCACTCTACCATACAGGCCTGATTGGTGGAGTGCTGCAAAGATGGTTGTTCTTCTGGAAGGTTCTCCTTTCTCCACAGAGAAATGCTGGAGCTCTTTCAGAGTGACTATTGGGTGCTTGGTTACCTCCCTGGCTTCTGGCTGGCCACTCTACCATACAGGCCTGATTGGTGGAGTGCTGCAGAGATGGGTATTCTTCTGGAAGGTTCTCCTCTCTCCACAAATGCTGGAGCTCTTTCAGAGTTACCATCGGGTGCTTGGTTACCTCCCTGGGTAAAGCCCGTCTCCCTCGGTTGTTCATTTTGGCCTGCAGCCTGTTCTAGGAAGATTGCTGGTGGTTCCAAACTTCTTCCATTTACGGATGATAGAGGTCACTGTGCTCATTGGGGCCTTCAATACTGCAGACATTTTTCTGTACCCTTCCCCAGATCTGTGCCTTGATACAAACCTGTTTCTAAGGTCTACAGACAATTCCTTGGACTTCATGGCTTGGTTTGTGCTCTGACATGCACTGTTAACTGTGGGACCTTCTATAGACAGGTTTATGCCTTTCGTAATCATGTCCAATCAACTGAATTTCCCACAGGTGGACTCCAATCAAGTTGTGGAAACATCTCAAGGATGATCAGTGGGAACAGGATGCACCAGAGCTCAATTTTGAGTGTCATGGCAAAGGTTGTGAAGACTTATGTATTTGGGGTTTTTTTTCGGTTTTTATTAAATTGCAAAGATTTCAAAATGAACTTCTTTCACATTGTTATTATGGAGTATTGTTTGTAGAATGTTGAGGGAAAAAAATGAATTTAATCCATTTTGGAATAAGGCTGTAACATAACAAAATGTGGCAAAAGTTAAGCGCTGGGAATACTTTCTGGATGCTCTGTAAATAAGTTCACCAAACCCTTGGGCAGTTCAGCTCATCCCTAATAAGGAATAAATATTTAAAGAGATATAGGAAAGACAGAAAAATACGGATAGAAGAGAAACAGACAAGTAAGATTCTAAAGATGATGCAAATACAAAGTGACTTCGAATCTTATGCCTGTTCCCAAAAGGGAGGAAATATAGAACATAAACCCACATGAGAAACATAGGATACATTGTAACTTCACTAATAAAGGTTACATTTTGTACAGATCTGTGAACATGCAGAGGGGACACTTCTTTCATATACATTACGTTTGACCAAAAAGTAGGTCCCAGGGTCAGCTGATACCCTCCCATGGCTTTCAATACCATTTCTAAGCCGATGACACCCAAATCTATCTCTCTACCCCTCAGTTCCCTACATCAGTCTCTTCACGCATCACTAACCTACTAACAGACCTATCAGTCTGGATGTCACACCATGTCCTGAAAATCGATCTATCCAAAACCGAGCTTTTAATATTTCCTCCCCCACGTGCCCCTTCCCCTGACTTTTCCATCAAAATCAATGGCTTAACTATCAATCAAGGTCTAATCCTGGACTCGTTATTCTCCTTTCAGCTACACACGCAATCACTGACCAAAGCTTGCCGTCTCAACCTCCGCAACATCTCCAAGATACGCCCCTGCCTAACCAATGACACCACAAAGCTCCTAATTCACTCCCTGGTCATCTCTTGCCTTGACTACTGCAACTCCCTCATCATTGCATACATAGGTTATCCCCCCCCCTCCAGTCCATCATGAATACTGCTGTCAGGCTCATCCACCTCAGGGGCAGACTGACCATTTGGAAACTCAGGCACTGCCCGAGGGCCTGGGCTCAGTAGGGGGCCCCATGAGATGCCCTTGGTACCTTTTTCATAGGCTTTTTTGAGTTTGGACAAGGACACAGGGGCCCCATGATCCCCTATTGCCCGGGGGCCCCATGAGTTGTCAGTCCGCGCCTGATCCACCTTACCAACCGTTCAGTGTCTGCCACCCCTCTCTGCCAATCCCTCCACTGGCCTCATTTCAGTGTCCTCCACCCCTCTCTGCCAATCCCTCCACTGGCCTCATTTCAGTGTCCTCCACCCCTCTCTGCTGATCCCTCCACTGACCTCCATTCAGTGTCCTCCACCCCTCTCTGCCAATCCCTCCACTGGCCTCATTTCAGTGTCCTCCACCCCTCTCTGCCAATCCCTCCACTGGCCTCCATTCAGTGTCCTCCACCCCTCTCTGCCGATCCCTCCACTGACCTCCATTCAGTGTCCTCCACCCCTCTCTGCCAATCCCTCCACTGGCCTCATTTCAGTGTCCTCCACCCCTCTCTGCCGATCCCTCCACTGGCCTCCATTCAGTGTCTGCTACCCCTCTCTGCCGATCCCTCCACTGGCCTCATTTCAGTGTCCTCCACCCCTCTCTGCTGATCCCTCCACTGGCCTCCATTCAGTGTCCTCCACCCCTCTCTGCCGATCCCTCCACTGGCCTCCATTCAATGTCCTCCACCCCTCTCTGCCGATCCCTCCACTGGCCTCCATTCAGTGGCCTCAATTCCTCTCTGCCAATCCCTCCACTGGCTTCCACTCACCCAATGAATTCAATTCAAGATACGTACAACAATGTATAAAGCCATCCACAACTCGGCCCCTAGTTACATCACTAACCTGGTCTCAAAATACCAACAAAATCATTCTCTTCATTCTTCCCAAGACCTCCTGCTCTCTGGCACCTTTGTTACCTCCTCCCAGGCTCACCTCCGGGACTTCTCCCAAGCCTCTCTCATCTTCTGGAACTCCCTACTCCAATATGTAAGACTCCAACTCTGTCCACTTTTAGACGCTCTCTGAAAACTCAACTCTTCAGAGAAGCCTATCCTGCCCCCCACCTAACAACTGGACATTTATTTTTTCCATCAGCTCATCCCCCACAGTTATTACCTTTTGTAACTCTCGACCCTCCCTCTTAGATTGTAAACTCTAATGAGCCGGGCCCTATGTTTCCTCCTGTATTAAATTGTACTGTAATTTGTACTTTCTGCCCTCATGTTATAAAGTGCTGCGCAAACTGTTGGCGCAATATAAATCATGTATAGAGGGGCGGACTGACAACTCATGGGGCCCCCGGCAATAGGGGATCATGGGGCCCCTGTGTCCTTGCCCAAACTCAAAAAAGCCTATGAAAAAGGTAATAGGGGCATCTCATGGGGCCACCTACTGACCCTGGGCCCTCGGGCAGTGTCCGAGTTTCCAAAAGGTCAGTCCGCCCCTGAGGTGGATGAGCCTGACAGCAGTATTCATGATGGACTGGAGGGGGGGGGATAACCTATGTATGCCAATGATGAGGGAGTTGCAGTAGTCAAGGCAAGAGATGACCAGGGAGTGAATTAGGAGCTTTGTGGTGTCATTGGAATCTCATGGGGCCCCCTACTGACCCCCGGGCCCTCGGGCAGTGCCCGAATTTCCAAATGGTCAGTCCGCCCCTGGCAGTAAAAAAGCATATAACATCCAACTGCACTACAGAGTTAGAAGACACGTGCCAGTTACATCCGGGAGGGAGATATACTCTTGGTCAAGCTGACACGTTTCGAAGGGGGGTCCCTTCTTCCTCAGAGCTTAAAAGGTCTACAAAAGAGGACCTCGATTGCTGGCAGGAACAATCTATTTTCAGTTCAGTTTCTATTTACAGGAGGCATGATCACTGTGATAGCCTCTCAGTCACGGCACAGCCTGCCACCCTTGTTTTTTTTCTCTATGAATGGAGGCGAGAGATACATTGTATCTCTCTCCTTGCATAGAGGGGGCAAAAAAAAGAGATAAATATTAAATAAGAAAAGAAGAAATAAAGAAGAAATACCTAGATCAAGGTTTGATTTAGTTCAGTGCCAGGGTTAGTGTTTGGGTCAAGGTCAGGATTTTTTTTTCAATTGGTATCAGTGTCCGTGTGTTTTAGGTAAAACAAAATGCGCACTGTTGTTTCTGGGCTGTATCACTGGTACAAACAACACATAACATACACATATGGTATCGTTGCGATCCTCAAGAGCTGGAGTATTTATTTTGGGTTGTTCTTTGGAGTGTTGGAGGAAACTGGAGCACCCAGAGGAAACCCACACGAAGAACATGCAAACTCCATGCAGGAGGTGCCATGGTTGGGAATCAAACCCATGACTCAATTACTGCAAGGCAGAAGTGCTGACCACTAAGCCACTGTGAGATATATACATACATATAGACATATATATACATACACATATACATACATACATACACATACACACACATACACACACATACACACACATACACACACATACACACACATACACACACATACACACAC
This sequence comes from Staurois parvus, assembly GCF_062004578.1. NCBI lineage: Eukaryota > Metazoa > Chordata > Amphibia > Anura > Ranidae > Staurois > Staurois parvus. The sequence goes on from NW_028318840.1 coordinate 3,801,847, forward strand.
ATACATACATACACATACATACATACACATACATACATACATACACATACATACATACACATACATACACATAGACATATATATATAGACATATATATATAGACATATAAATACACATACATATATACATACATACATATACATACACATACATATACATATATACATACATACATATACATACACATACATATACATATATACATACCTTCATCTACATATAGACATATACTGTATATATATATATATATATAGACATATACACATATACATACACATACATATGTATATGTATGTGTATGTATATGTATATATATATGTCTATATGTAGATGTATGTATGTATATATGTATATGTATGTGTATGTATATGTATGTATGTATATATGTATGTGTATGTATATGTATATATATATATGTCTATATGTATGTATGTATATATGTATGTGTATGTGTATGTATATATATATATATATATGTCTATATGTATATGTATGTATGTATATATGTATATGTATGTGTATGTATATGTATGTATGTATATATGTATATGTATGTGTATGTATATGTATATATATATATGTCTATATGTATGTATGTATATATGTATGTGTATGTGTATGTATATGTATATATATATGTCTATATGTATATGTATGTATGTATATATGTATATGTATGTGTATGTGTATGTATATGTATATATATGTCTATATGTATATGTATGTATGTATATATGTATGTGTATATGTATGTATGTATATATGCATATGTATGTGTATGTATATGTATATATATGTCTATATGTATATGTATGTATGTATATATGTATATATGTATATGTATGTGTATGTGTATGTATATGTATATATATGTCTATATGTATATGTATGTATGTATATATATATGTCTATATGTATATGTATGTATGTATATATGTATATATGTATATGTATGTGTATGTGTATGTATATGTATATATATGTCTATATGTATATGTATATATATATGTATGTATATGTATAAGTATGGATGTACATATATATATCACAGTGGCTTAGTGGTCAGCACTTCTGCCTTGCAGTAATTGAGTCTTGGGTTCTATATATATATAGAAAAGCATAAATTAAAGTTTAAGATAATCCAACACAAATAAATAGATTTTTTTCTTTAAATGAGACTCTTCAGAATTTTAAATAAATGTCTCCCTTTCTATCTCTGTAAAGCATTTCTTTTCAGTGTAGGGATTCCCACTCCCTATCAGGAGTCTGGAGCCGGCGTTATCATCTCAGCTGGACACATTTTTTTGATTTTATTTATTTTTATTTTAGTACTGACGCTCCAATCCAGAACGAAGGCTTCTCCTCCTCAGCCAATCAGCACGCAAAGCCTCATTCAAATTTCTCAGTTCTTCTCCTCTCCCTCCAGCAATGTTGTCTCCAGCTGCTGGACCATCTTGAGGTGGGGGGGGGGGGTGTGATCCCATTGTATGAGCCAGATGGGATTGGCCTGTATCTCTGAGCATCTATGAAAGAGAAAGGAACAATTATGTATTTCAATGTAAGTGAGGCTCGGTGTCACCCATACAGAGGTACGGAGAAACATAAAACATTCACAGGTCATAGGGTTCAATTGTGTTCATCCTTCCGGTTACACTGACCACAGCCATAATGGTCCGATCGATTAAACACACATTTTGATTGAAGAATTGTATCGGTCAGAAATGGATAAAGTGGCACCCAGGGGTTTTTCATCACAGTGAATGTGAACCCTGACTATGAATTTCACATTTGCAACCTTTTGGTCTTATAAAACTGAACACTCTGCTTATATTTTGCCTTCATCGGTTGCTCCCCCCCCCTCATCAACATGTAATGAAATTTTTTAACGTTTCTGTTTTCACTTAACACCTTATTTTATTCCCAGCGATGTCATCACTAGCTCTCTGTGCCTGCCTATGCAATGCAGGCAGATCTTGGCTGGTGGGAGTGGCCAGAAGTGTGCTGTTGATTGCTTCCTGAAATCACTACAGCACCCTGCCTCAGTACTCCTCTCAAGAGCCCTCTGCCCTGTTCCAAGCAGTGGGCTGGCTCTTGGGAGAAGGTATGAAACAGGGGCGGACTGACAACTCATGGGGCCCCCGGGCAATAGGGGATCATGGGGCCCCTGTGTCCTTGCCCAAACTCAAAAAAGCCTATGAAAAAGGTACCAGGAGCATCTCATGTGGCCCCCTACTGACCCCGGGCCCTCGGGCAGTGCCTGAGTTTCCAAATGGTCAGTCCGCCCCTGGTATGAAAATAATAAAATACTTTGATGGGGGATATCAAGTCTCGAGGAAGGACCAGGGCGGACTGACAACTCATAGGGCCCCCGGGCACTAGGGGATCATGGGGCCCCTGCGTCCTTGCCCAAACTCAAAGCACAACCAAAAAAGCCTATAAAAAGGTAGCAGAGGCATTTCACGGGGCCCCCTACTGACTCCGGGCCCTCGGGCAGTGCCTGAGTGCTCGAATGGCCAGTCTGCCCCTGGGCAGGGCGTGTTTGCATGCAGACCACCCAGGTAACCCTCACATGTGATGCTGAGCCTCCATGATGGAAATAACTGAAATACAAGGAATCAAAGTGGCAAGACAAGGGCAGTAACAATGAAGGAGGAAAGAGCTAGATGATGCTGGGCATCATCCAGCCAGGAAACAAGGTGGACGCTAGACATGTTTGTTTTGTATCGTTCCAAATCGAAATTCAGATGAAATTTTCATTATCTGGAGATTTAGATTCATACAATTTTTTAAATTACAATAGTAATGAATTTAAATGAATCTGAAATAAAATGAAATTTCAACTAAAATTCAATTGGAATTGAAAACAAATTCAAAATATAAATAGATTGCTGACTAATGCTGATTTCCTTCAAAGGCTTTGTGTATCAGTGTTAGAATATAGCCATCTTCTGAAATTCAAATTTGGAAAAGAATAGATAAGAATAAAACAGAATACAATAGAACAGAATAGGAAAAAAGGAATCAAATGGAAAATAAAATAAAAGAATAGAAAAGAGTAGAACAAAAACTAAGGAATGGAATAGAGTAAAATAGAAAATAAAAGAATAGAATAGAAAGAATATGATTCAAGTTCAAATTTCAAAAAGAATAGAATGGAAAAGAAAAGAATAGAATAAAATAGAATAAAAAATAAAGGAAAAACATAGAAAATAATAAAATAGAATGGAAAAGAAAATAATAAATTAGAATAGAAAATAAAAGAATAAAATAGAAAAAAAGGAATATAATGGAATAGAAGATCAAATAATAATATAGAATAGAAAATAAAAGAATAGAATAGAAAAAAATGAATAAAATAGAATAGAATAGGAAGAATATAATTCAAATTTCGAAAAGAATAGAATGGAAAAGAAAATAATACAATAAAATAGAATACAAAATAAAGGAATAGCATAGAAAAGAATAAAATAGAATGGAAAAGAAAATAATACATTAGAATAGAAAATAAAAGAATAAAATAGAAAAAAAGGAATAAAATGGAATAGAAGATCAAATAATAACATAGAATAGAAAATAAAAGAATAGAATAGAAAAAAATGAGTAGAATAGAATAGGAAGCATATATTTCCAATTTCGAAAAGAATAGAATGGAAAAGAAAAGAATACAATAAAAGAGAATACAAAATAAAGGAATAGAATAGAAAAGAATAACATAGACTGGAAAAAAATAAAATAAAATAGAATAGAAAATAAAAGAAAAGAATAGAAAAAAATGAATAGAATCGGAAGAATATAATTCAAATTTCAAAAAGAATAGAATGGAAAAGAAAAGAATATAATAAAATAGAATAAAAAATTAAAAGAATAGAATAGAAAAGAATAACATAGACTGGAAAAGAAAATAATAAAATAGAATAGAAAATAAAAGAATAAACTGGAAAAAAAGGAATAAAAAATAAAATAATAACATAGAATAGAAAATAAAATAATAGAATAGAAAGAATACAATTCAAATTTCGAAAAAAAACAGAATGGAAAATGAAATAAAAGAATAGAATAAAATAGAATAAAAATAAGAGAAAAGAATAGAAAAAATATATAATAGACTCGAATAAAATAGAATAGAATAAATATAACTGTCTCCAATCAAGTTTTGAAAAGAATAGAACCAGATATTCTTCACAATGAATTTGGATCAAATTGATATTTCAGAATTTGAATTGAATACTTCTAATCTACTGTAAAAATTAGAATCCAGTCGAAAACAAAATAAACAAATAAACAAACTTAGTAACGTAACGATCTGATCAAAAACAATATGAATCTTTTCCTTCTGCACACGCCTATCAGACTCCCTGCAGCTTCTAATGCACATGGTGAGGAGCTCACAGTGTGCAGTGAAATCAGAGGAAGCTATTTCAGTCCAGGAGAGGAGGCGGTACACCTGTGCAAGACTGAAGGGGAGGAGCCGGTACACCTGTGCAAGACTGAAGGGGAGGAGCAGGTACAACTGGGCAAGACTGAAGGGGAGGAGCTGGTACACCTGTGCAAAACTGTAGGGGAGGAGCTGGTACACCTGTGCAAGGCTGAAGGGGAGGAGCAGGTACACCTGTGCAAGACTGAAGGGGAGGAGCCAGTACAACTGGGCAAGACTGAAGGGGAGGAGCCGGTACACCTGTGCAAGACTGAAGGGGAGGAGCCGGTACACCTGTGCAAGACTGAAGGGGAGGAGCCGGAACAACTGGGCAAGACTGAAGGGGAGGAGCCGGGACACCTATGCAGGATTGAAGGGGAGGAGCCGGTACAATTGGGCAAGACTGAAGGGGAGGAGCTGGTACAAATGGGCAAGACTGAAGGGGAGGGGCCGGTACACCTGTGCAAGACTGAAGGGGAGGAGCCGGTACAACTGGGCAAGACTGAAGGGGAGGAGCCGGTACAACTGGGCAAGACTGAAGGGAAGGAGCCAGTACACCTGTGCAAGACTGAAGGGGAGGAGCCAGCACAACTGGGCAAGACTGGCCCAGGATCCCCCAACCACTCCTGAAGGGAAGGATGGAAAGAGGATTTAAATCTCCAATTGAAGGGATTTATTTCTGTTCAACAAGTGCAGGAACTACCAACTGATCCTGCCAGAAATCTGGATGTGTCCTGTGTCTTGGGCACACTTGCTCTGTTATCTCCAATTATCTCTCCCAGATCATACAGGTTACAGGACCCTGTGCAGACACACAGCATGCCTGTATTCCTCGGTCTGCTCAGTCTGAGGCAAGAAGCAGGCTATGATTGAGTAGGATCAATCATCAATTGTGTTAGTGTATCTAAATCTGCTAGTCCATCTAACACTCCCCTCCCCCTAGATTGACAATGCTGCTGTTCATAGGTGCCCCCTGTGATCCTTCATCCAGAGTGGGGGCGCTCTAATACAGGAGGTGTGTTACTGGCCAGATTACACAGTGAAAACAGAGGGAAACAAAGACTAAAAAAAAAAGGAAAAAAATGCAGCCGCCACATGTAATGATTGGTAAGCTGCAATATATTATATTTTTGGTTTGGGGTTTATTACCGCTTAAAATGGTCCACTGACAGACCTTCGGATCTATATGGTGCACATAGAAGGCAGGAATGATGGGGACTCTGAAAAGTGACCATTTTATTTTGTAATTAAAAAAGTGTCATTTTCTTTCCCATTCCTGGTTCCAGGTGACGCGTCTCATTCTCCTCCCGCACGGGTTTGTACTCGAACCTCTCCTGTCCCTTCATCCGCTCTCCTGCCCTGAAGGCGGTTCTCTCCTGTGACTGACCACTAATGATGACTAGACTGGTAATTAGCAGCAGAGGTGACAGCAATGACCTCTGCACTGTACAGGGGCCCCCAGCAGCCAATCAGGAGCCAGTGTTATGTTCAAAATTTCAAACACTCCAATGTCAGCTCTGCCAGCTGCTGGGACACCCAGAGCCAAAAAGATCATTTCCCATTCAAAGGAGCTGACAGATGGTTCGCAGGGGTCCTGATACTCGGCTTCTCAGCTTCATCTACTACCTAGTGCAGCATTCTGGAAGAGAACACCTGGACCTTTATCACTGACCCCATGACATAAAAGGGTATAATAGTAATAATAATTATAAAAACTCTGCTACTAATACTGCTACTAATAATAATAATAATAATAATAATAATAACCTCTGCTACTACTACTACTACTACTAATAATAATAATAACCTCTGCTACTACTACTACTACTACTACTAATAATAATAATAATAACCTCTGCTACTACTACTACTACTACTACTAATAATAATAATAATAATAACCTCTGCTACTAATACTACTACTAATAATAATAATAATAATAACCTCTGCTACTAATACTACTACTACTAATAATAATAATAACCTCTGCTACTAATACTACTACTACTAATAATAATAATAATAACCTCTGCTACTACTACTACTACTACTACTAATAATAATAATAATAATAACCTCTGCTACTAATACTACTACTACTACTAATAATAATAATAATAACCTCTGCTACTACTACTACTACTACTAATAATAATAATAATAATAACCTCTGCTACTAATACTACTACTACTAATAATAATAATAATAACCTCTGCTACTACTACTACTACTACTACTACTAATAATAATAATAATAATAACCTCTGCTACTAATACTACTACTAATAATAATAATAATAATAACCTCTGCTACTAATACTACTACTACTAATAATAATAATAACCTCTGCTACTAATACTACTACTACTAATAATAATAATAATAACCTCTGCTACTAATACTACTACTACTAATAATAATAATAATAATAACCTCTGCTACTAATACTACTACTACTACTAATAATAATAATAATAACCTCTGCTACTACTACTACTACTACTAATAATAATAATAATAATAACCTCTGCTACTAATACTACTACTACTAATAATAATAATAATAACCTCTGCTACTACTACTACTACTACTAATAATAATAATAATAATAATAATAATAACCTCTGCTACTAATACTACTACTACTAATAATAATAATAATAATAACCTCTGCTACTAATACTACTACTACTAATAATAATAATAACCTCTGCTACGAATACTACTACTACTAATAATAATAATAATAACCTCTGCTACTAATACTACTACTAATAATAATAATAATAACCTCTGCTACTAATACTACTACTACTAATAATAATAATAATAACCTCTGCTACTACTACTACTACTAATAATAATAATAATAATAATAATAATAATAACCTCTGCTACTAATACTACTACTAATAATAATAATAATAACCTCTGCTACTACTACTACTACTACTACTAATAATAATAATAATAATAATAACCTCTGCTACTACTACTACTCCTACTACTAATAATAATAATAATAGCAATAATAATACTAATAATAAAAACCTCTGCTACTACTGCTACTATGAATGCTACTACTACTACTACTAATACTGCTAATAATAATTAATTGTTCTTCTTCTACTACTACTACTAATAATAATAATCATATCATTATTATTATTATTAATAACAATAATAATAATAAAAACCCCTGCTGCTACTACTACTACTACTAATAATAATAATAATAATAACCTCTGCTACTACTACTAATAATAATAATGATGATGATGAATTCTTCTTCTACTACTCCTACTACTACTAATAATAATAATAATAATAGTAATAATAATACTAATAATAAAAACCTCTGCTACTACAACTACTACTACTACTACTACTACTACTACTAATAATAATAATAATAATAATAAAAACCTCTGTTACTACTGCTACTATGAATTCTTCTTCTTCTACTACTACTGCTAATACTAATACTACTAATAATAATGAATTCTTCTTCTACTACTCCTACTACTAATACTAATAATAGTAATAATAATAATTTCTTCTTCTTATGCTACTACTGCTACCAAAATTTTAATAAAAAAAACCTCTGCTACTACAACTACTACTACTATTACTATTACTACTTCTACTACTACTAATAATAATAATAATACATTCTTCTTCTTCTACTACTACTGCTACTAATAATAATAAAAAAAACCTCTGCTACTACTGCTACTATGAATTCTTCTTCTTCTACTACTACTAATACTATTACTACTATTACTACTACTACTACTACTACTAATACTACTAATAATAATGAATTCTTCTTCTTCTACTACTACTAATATTAATAATCATATTATTATTATTATTATATTATACAGGATTTATATAGCACCAACATACTGTGAAATACTGAAGCAGAGCATGATCCCCTCCCTTCAGGGACTGGGCCGCAGGGCAGTATTCCAACATGATAACGACCCCAAACACACCTCCAAGACCACCACTGCCTTGCTAAAGAAGCTGAGGCTACAGATGATGGACTGGCCAAGGATGTCTCCAGACCTAAACCCTATTGAGAATCTGTGGGGCATCCTCAAACGGAAGGTGGAGGAGCGCAAGGTCTCTAACCTACACCAGCTCCGTGATGTCATCATGGAGGAGTGGAAGAGGACTGCAGTGGCAACCTGTGAAGCTCTGGTGACCTCCATGCCCAAGAGGGTTAAGGCAGTGCTGGAAAATAATGGCGGCCACACAAATTATTGACACTTTGGGCCCAATTTGGACATTATCACTTAGGGCTCTTTGGCATCAACTCGCCGTGTTTGGAGGAGGAGGAGGAAGAGGAATGCTGGCTATGACCCCAAGAACACCATCCCAACTGTCAAACATGGTGGTGGAAACATTCTGCTTTGGGGGTGTTTTTCTGCTAAGGGGACAGGACAACTGCACCGCATCAAAGGGACGATGGACGGGGCAATGTACCATCAAATCTTGGGTGAGAACCTTCTTCCCTCAGCCAGGGCATTGAAAATAGGTGGTGGATGGGTGATACATCATGACAATGACCCAAAACACACGGCCAAGGCAACAAAGGAGTGGCTCAAGAAGAAGCACATTAAGGTCCCGGAGTGGCCTATCCAGTCTCCAGACCTTAATCTGATTAAAAATCTGTGGAGGGAGCTGAAAGTTCGAGTTGCCAAACGTCAGCCACCAAACCTTAATGACTTGGAGAGGATCTGCCAAGAGGAGTGGGCCAAAATCCCTCCTGAGATGTGTGCAAACCTGGGGGCCAACTCCAGGAAACATCTGACCTCTGTGATGGCCAACAAGGGATTTGCCACCAAGTACTAAGTCATGTTTTGTGAAGGGGATCAAATCCTTATTTCCCTCATGAACATGCAGATCAGTCATCATTTGTTCGACGCATTTCTGCTGAATTTGTTGTTGCTATTCTGTCTCTCAGTGTTACAATACACCGAACAGTCCATTGTTAAAACGATCATTTCTTTGTGAGTGGGCGAACATTCAACATCAGCAGGGGAGCAAATACGCATTTCCTTCACTGTATGTATATATATATATTGTGGGATCTCGCTTCAAAGTGGTAGAGCTTTGTTAACGCACACAGCAACTCGCTTATTTTTCAGGGCCTTTTTAGCCCACTTTTATTTAAATGAAAGTCCCGTAACATAAAGGTTTCCCACGCAGGGGTTTCCACCATCACACAAATTAAACAATACTGTCAGGAATGGACTAGCCAGCAATGGTGGGACTCACCTGCCTTTTGATCTGCAGTACCAGGGCTGGCCAGCGGATGCTCCCAGCAATCAGAGACTCAACTTTGCAGCCAGCTAACACCTGGAACTGATTATGCTGGGGTATTTAAGGGATGGCCAGACTTGCAGACTCTGCCTTGGTGTTGTGTTTCTCTTGGGCCCTGTATCCTGTTCCTGCTCTCTGTTCCTGTCTGATTCTCTGCTACCTGTTCTGATCCCTGGCTTGTCTGACCATCCCTCTGCCTGACCCTCTGTACTACGCTGCCTGCTACCTGTTCTGATCCCTGGCTTGTGACCCTGACCATCCCTCTGCCTGACCCTCTGTACTACGCTGCTAGCTACCTGCTGAACCTGGCCTGTGACCCCGACCAATCTCCGCTTGCTCCCCCTGTACCTACCTGCCCAATTGATATTGACCCGGCCTGCCTGACGACGCTTGCTTGTATGTACTGTTATCTGTGGGTGGTTGGTTTGGTTTGTTTGCACTGTATTATGTTTAGTATTGCACTGCGTTTATGTTTGTACTGTTAGTGTTAATAAATTATATTGTTTATCACATATCTGAAGTCTGCGTTTCCCTGCGTCAGTCACACACCTCTGGTCACACCTGGGAGCCCTGACATTACACCAAGGCCAATCCTGACCAGAAGTGGCTGCACAGGGAAGCCATCTTGGCTTGTTGCTGGGAAGGATGGATCTGGATGAGGTTGTGTATTTATATCTGCTAGTGTTTGATGACCGGGAGTATGCTTATCAAACTCTGAAGGAGTATCCCAGGGATCAACTACTAGAATGTATACGGCTCGCTCATGTTCTAGTAGATCAGGGCACAGAGTTCTCTGAGGTGCAGCCTTTGATTGAGGTTTGTGCTGAGTTGGTTTCATCTGGTACCCCCGAATGCAGGGATGAATTTTTGCCACCATTTAGTGCAGACCAGGTAGAGTCCCTGGTGTGGTTATTAGAGGATGATGTGGGTTACTTTCTGGAGCGTTATTCCACATGTTCACCACAGACACTAAGAGATTGTATAAACGCAGTGCAGTCATTGACCAGACAGGCTTTGTGTAAGCTCAGCTTTGTTCAACCCATACTGCAGACATGGACAGATTTGTTGCACCCAGCCTCAGTCAGCCTACAAAAACCCAGTCCTGCTTCTAACTCTACTCCTGTATTCCCACCAGCTCCTCCAGTTACAGCCCAGTATACTTGGCTATCTACCGCATGTCAGTACCCTGTTCCCACTCGCTGCACCTATCCTGTTTTTAACCCTGTAAAAAAGTCCTCTGTAGCAACCGCTCCCTCTCCTGTTCCATCCTCCAGTTTTTCTCTGTCTCCAGCTGCTCCATTCGTTTGCAGACCTGCGTTTACTTGCAGTGCTCCAGTAGTTAAACCCAGAAAAAAGCGAAAATTCTTTCCAACCAATACCATCCTGCCAGTATCCAAACCGGTGAACCTGCCTTCCGTGACTCAGCCTGAAGCCTCTACTCAGCCTGAAGCCTCTACTCAGCCTGAAGCCTCTACTCGGCCTGATGCCTCTACTCAGCCTGAAGCCTCTACTCAGCCTGAAGCCTCTCTTCAGCCGGATGCCTCTCTTCGGCCTGATGCCTCTCCTCGGCCTGATGCCTGCATTCAGCCTGATGCCGCTACTCAGCATGATGAACTGATCCAGCCCGACGATCCTATTAGGCCAGTTGACTCGATGCCCGCTGTTGATCCAGATGATCCGGTACCTGATCCAGTGCCCGCTGTCGTGCCAATTGACTCAGAGCCCGCTGTCATACCTGGTGACCCGGTGCCCACTGCCTTGCCAGATGACGCGGTGCCCGCTGGCAAGCCAAATGACCTGATGCCTGGTGACCCAGTGCCCGCTGTCATACCTGGTGACCCGATGCCCGCTGTCGAGCCAGACAATCCGATACCTGATGACCCGGTGCCCACTGTCGTGCCTGTTGACTCGGAGCCCACTGTCTTGCCAGACGACTCGGTGCCCGCAGTCTTGCCAGACGACTCGGTGCCCGCAGTCTTGCCAGACGACTCGGTGCCCGCAGTCTTGCCAGACGACTCGGTGCCCGCAGTTCCGCCAGTTGACTCGGTGCCCGCAGTTCCGCCAGTTGACTCGGTGCCCGCAGTCTTGCCAGACGACTCGGTGCCCGCAGTCTTGCCAGACAACTCGGTGCCCGCAGTCTTGCCAGACGACTCGGTGCCCGCTGTACCGCCAGTTGACTCGATGCCCGCAGTCTTGCCAGACGACTCGGTGCCCGCAGTCTTGCCAGACGACTCGGTGCCCGCAGTTCCGCCAGTTGACTCGATGCCCGCTGTTCCGCCAGTTGACTCGGTGCCCGCAGTCTTGCCAGACGACTCGGTGCCCACTGTCGTGCCTGGTGACTCGGTGCCCGCCGCTTCGTCTGGGGGCCCGAGACCTGTCGCTCCACCTGGGGGTCCGGCGCCCGCCGCTCCGCCTGGGGGCCCGAGACCTGTCGCTCCACCTGGGGGTCCGGCGCCCGCCGCTCCGCCTGAGGGCCCGAGACCTGTCGCTCCACCTGGGGGTCCGGCGCCCGCCGCTCCGCCTGAGGGCCCGAGACCTGTCGCTCCATCTGGGGGTCCGGCGCCCGCCGCTCCGCCTGGGGGCCCGAGACCTGTCGCTCCGCCTGGGGGCCCGAGACCTGTTGCTCCACCTGGGGGTCCGGCGCCCGCCGCTCCGCCTGAGGGCCCGAGACCTGTCGCTCCACCTGGGGGTCCGGCGCCCGCCGCTCCGCCTGAGGGCCCGAGACCTGTCGCTCCACCTGGGGGTCCGGCGCCCGCCGCTCCGCCTCAGGGCCCGAGACCTGTCGCTCCACTTGGGGGTCCGGCGCCCGCCGCTCCGCCTGGGGGCCCGAGACCTGTTGCTCCATCTGGGGGTCCGGCGCCCGCCGCTCCGCCTGGGGGCCCGAGACCTGTCGCTCCGCCTGGGGGCCCGAGACCTGTCGCTCCGCCTGGGGGCCCGAGACCTGTCGCTCCGCCTGGGGGCCCGGCGCCCGCCGCTCCGCCTGAGGGCCCGATGCCTGTCGCCCCTCCTGGGGGCCCGATGCCTGCCGCCCCGCCCGGGGGCCCGGTGCCTGCTGCTCCGCCCGGTGGCCCGCTGCCTGCTGCTTCGCCTGGTAATCCGATGTGCCTCTGCCCGGAGTCCAGCCCGATGTGCCTCTGCCCGGAGTCCAGCCCGATGTGCCTCTGCCCGGAGTCCAGCCCGATGTGCCTCTGCCCGGAGTCCAGCCCGATGTGCCTCTGCCCGGAGTCCAGCCCGATGTGCCTCTGCCCGGAGTCCAGCCCGATGTGCCTCTGCCCGGAGTCCAGCCCGATGTGCCTCTGCCCGGAGTCCAGCTCGATGTGCCTCTGCCCGGAGTCCAGCCCGATGTGTCTCTGCCCGGTGTGCCTTTGCCCAATGTGCCTCTGCCCGGTGTGCCTTTGCCCAAT
>NW_028318840.1:3820000-3930000 GCF_062004578.1 Staurois parvus
TGAATGCAGGGTCTGGGGAGAGCGGATATAGTGAATGCAGGGTCCTGGGAGAGCGGATATAGTGAATGCAGGGTCCAGGGAGACCGGATATAGTGAATGCAGGGTCCGGGGAGACCAGATATAGTGAATGCAGGGTCCGGGGAGAGCGGACATAGTGAATGCAGGGTCTGGGGAGAGCGGATATAGTGAATGCAGGGTCCTGGGAGAGCGGACATAGTGAATGCAGGGTCTGGGGAGAGCGGATATAGTGAATGCAGGGTCTGGGGAGACTGGATATAGTGAATGCAGGGTCCGGGGAGAGCGGATATAGTGAATGCGGGGTCCGGGGAGACCGGATATAGTGAATGCGGGGTCCGGAGAGAGCGGACATAGTGAATGCAGGGTCTGGGGAGAGCGGATATAGTGAATGCAGGGTCCTGGGAGAGCGGATATAGTGAATGCAGGGTCCTGGGAGAGCGGATATAGTGAATGTGGGGTCCGGGGAGACCAGATATAGTGAATGCAGGGCCCAGGGAGAGCGGATATAGTGAATGCAGGGTCCGGGGAGAGCGCATATAGTGAATGCGGGGTCTGGGGAGATCAGATATAGTGAATGCAGGGTCCTGGGAGACCGGATCTAGTGAATGCAGGGTCTGGGGAGACCAGAAATAGTGAATGCAGGGTCTGGGGAGACCAGACATAGTGAATGCAGAGTCTGGGGAGAGCGGATATAATGAATGCAGGGTATGGGGAGAGCGGATATAATGAATGCAGAGTCTGGGGAGAGCGGATATAATGAATGCAGGGTATGGGGAGAGCAGATATAGTGAATGCAGGGTATGGGGAGACCAGACATAGTGAATGCAGAGTCCGGGGAGAGCAGATATATTGAATGCAGGGTCCAGAGTTTAATAACACTTTAAGTGTTCGTGAGTTCCTGGCCCAGAAATCCATTCGGAAACTAGACCAACCACCTTCTTTCCCTGACTTGGCACCCTGTGGCTTTTAGCTGTTTGCAAAATTAAAAAATGCCTGAAAAGGGCACAGATTTGATGAAATTCGGGACATCCAGCGCGCCGCAACAAAGATATTTTTTTTTTAACCATTTCAATACCGGGCAATGTTACACCTTCCTGCCCAGGCCATTTTTCACGTTTCAGCGCTCTCACACTTTGAATGACAATTGTGCGGTCATACAACATTGTACCCAAACTAAAATTTTTATCATTTTCTTCACACAACTAGAGATTTCTTTTGGTGGTATTTAATCACCGCTGGGGTTTTTATTTTTTGCTAAATTAACAAAAAAAGACCAAAAATGTTGAAAAAAAAAACACGTTTTTCTTTGTTTCTGTTATAAAAGTTTACAAATAAATAATTGTTCTTCATAAATTTAGGCCGAGATGTATTCTGCTACATGTCTTTGGTGAAAATAACCCAAATTAGGATGTATTATTTAGTTTGTAGGAAAGTTTGTAATTGTTTTGTAATTTAGTTTGTAATTTCTTGAGGTCCAAGAATGTCAGAATAGTACAGATATCCCCCAAATTACCCCTTTTTGCAGAGTAGACAGTCCGACGTACTTCATAAGAGGAATGGCGAGTTTTTTGAAGTTGTATTTTTTTTGTCATAATTTTTCGGAAAATGAAAAAATTTAAAAAATTATTTTCACTATTTTTTTTTTACATACTGTCACCAGTGCAGTACAGCGTCATCATATAACTGGCATGGCGGTGAACAGGGACACTGACTGGTGACAGTATGAAAAAAAAAAAATATATATATATATTTTTTTTTAATATTTTTAATTTTTTATTACTTTTTTTTATTTTTTTTTAAGATTTTTTTTCATATTTTACTATGACCAAAGTAGTACAATGTTACCATAGTAACATTGTACTACTTTGGGGAAGTGATCAGTATTTTTTTTTTTTTTTTACACAATTTGCTTGTAGCAAAGAAATACTTTGCTATAAGCAAGCATTTACCTGAATGAAATCGATTCATTCAGCTTTTTTTTTTTGTGCTTAGCTGTGATTTGGTCACAGCTAATCACATGACATGTGCATGTGATTAGCTGTGACCATTCACAGCTAGGCACTAGTATACAATGGATGGCATCATGAATGAAGCCATCCATTGTATACAACTGTCATGTGACCTGCTGTGATTGGTCACAGCAGGTCACATGGTACCTGCAACGGGGGTCGGTACTCAGATCTGTCATCGGCCGTGTCCGAGGTACACGGCCGGTGACAGATCGTGCCGCTGCACCGCTCTGCATTAGCGCAAACTGCGCATGTGCGGGAGCACGCCAAATGGCGTGCACCCGGAGTGCAGAAGCACTTTTGAAGCCGCCAAACGGCCATTGGCCGGGCGTCTAATGGTTAAACAGTCCATTCCAGGAACTAAATTGCCACACCTTGTATATCTATGAAACAAAAAAAAAATTGTAATCTCGGACAATTTATTTTTTAATTTTTAGAAGACCCAAATATTTTTGAAATGTATTCATTTAGTCTCTGTGCTAGTATTTTTATGAAAATAATTAGTCACAATTATTTTTGATTAACAGAATAGGGTGGACATCTGTTTATCAATCCTCAAATGTAAAAATAAATAAAAAAAAACTTTATAGAATCCTCCTTAAAAATGCCCTTTTTTCGGAAACACGTGTACATTTTTGAATTTTGCATGTGTGTGTGGTCAGTCTTCCCGCATGGCATGTCCCAGATGCATTTTAATTAGATTAAATAGACAAGAATTCATCTTTAATTACTCATGATAGTTTCATACCATTACACATTGTCATCCTACTGACCTTGTATGATAAGATACAACAAGAACGGCTTTTTTTTTTTTTTTTTTTAAGCTCCAAAAATGCATGCACAAAATGAAATACAATTGGGAAAATAGGAAAAAAAATTCCAATTATTACTTTTTTAAATATCTTTATAAAATATTTTCAGGAAAAATACAATTAATGGGATTTTTGTTTTGTTTTCCTTGGATGACACCACACTGCAGTTTTTAAATAAAAACAGACTTTATGGATGGTGTCATGAGAGTATAAATTACTTTTCAATTATTTTTAAAAGAAAACAAAAATGCATTTGGTACCCAGCTGTAGTTATTGGAAGAACATTTAAAAAGAGACCTTCAAGCCCTAAAGGTCGCCCCTGGATATAATTAGGGGTCATTGACAAAAGAGATGAAAATATGATCCTGTTATAAAAAGGTCACCAGAAGTGACCTTATCGTGTTCATCCAATCGGCAGTAAGGGCTATATTCAAACCGACCAATCCTGAGCCATCCCTGCCTTGTTGGCTTGACACCTGCTAATCTCTTGGGATGAGTCCTATTCAGAGGAGATGCCAGATGGTTTTGACTATCTGACACGGCACACTCCGGGCCAACAAGTTGTCCTCACAGCTGCACGTGGCCAAAACAATGTACATCCGACACCTGACCACCAACGCCATAATAATAATTACGATGAATGGATCTGGAGGGTCGTTGATTTACTGCTTCTTCATCTGGAGCATCTCATCTGCTTCCTCTATGGAGCATTTGCATGGAGGGTTCTATAGATAATCAGAAAAGTTCGATCTCCAGGTAATTGTGTATGAACCGTGTGCATCACTGTAGATTGGATATTAGGAAAAGGAGGGATGGAAGGAAGGAACCCACTTGGAAAAAAATATATTTGAAATATATTTTAAAAATATTCTTCCCAAATATATTGACATATATGTGAAATGCTACAATTTTGGCCGTATTCAATATATTAAAAATAAATAAATAAAAAATAAATAAATAAATATATATATATATATATCATTGAACTGTTAGTTCACTTTATCTGAAAAAGGAACACCGTACACACTCCCCATCACCTCCAACATGGAAGAAAAATATATTTTAAATATATTTTAAAAATATTCTTCCCAAATATATTGACATATATTTGAAACACTACAATTTTGGCCATATTCAATATATTTAAAAAATATATTTCAAATATATAAAAAAACGCATTTCAACATACAGTGTATATATATATATATTATATATATGCTTTTTTATATATTAAAATAAATATGAAAAATATTTTTAAAAATACATTTTCAAATATAGGTTTTTGAAAATACATTTAATCTACGTTTCTGGAATGCGTTTATAAATACATGTAAAAATATATGTTAAAATGACTTTTTTATTTGTTAAAAAAAATCTGAATATCTTTAAAAATATATGTTTTTAATATATGCATTTAGAAAATATATTTAAATTTACATTTTTTTAGAATACATGTTAATATATATTAGTATAGGCCAATATATTGTAAATATAAGTCACATATATAATTTTGGTTTTTAAATATATTAGAAATATATTTCTCTTCCATGTGGGCTCATACACCTCAGAAGAAAAAGACAAAAGATTTGAGATGTGATGGTTCAGGAATCAAGGTGATCTGACATCTGAAGGTGTAGGAATGGGGGTTATCTATGGTATGAAGTATTGGGGTGATCTAAGGTATTAAGGTTGAGGAATTGGGGTGATTTGAGGTGTGAAGGTGCATGAATTGGGGTGATCTGAGGTGTAAAGGTGAATGAATTGGGGTTATCTGAGGGGTGAAGGTGCAGGAATTGGGGTGATTTGAGGTAAGAAGATGCAGGAATTGGGGTGATCTAAGGTCTGAAAATGCAGGACTTGGGGTCATTTGAGGTCTGAAGGGGCTTGTAATTGAGTGAAGGTGCAGAAATTGGGGTGACCTGAGGTGTGAAAATGCAGGATGTGGGTCTGATCCGACATCTGAGGGTGCTGGGATTGGGGTGATCTACAGTGTGAAGATGCAGGGATTGGGGTCATTTGAGGTCTGAAAGGGCAGGAATTGTGGTGATTTGAGGTGTGAAGGTACAGAAACTGGGATGACCTGAGGTGTGAAAATACAGGATTTGGGTCTGCTCCGATATCTGATGATGCTGGAATTGGGGTGAACATGCAGGAATTTGTGTCAACTGAGGTCTGAAAGGCCAGGAATTGGGGTGATTTGAGGTGTGAAGATGCAGGCATTGGGGTGATTTGAGGTCTGCAGGGCCAGGAATTGGGGTGATTTGAGGTGTGAAGATGTAGGAATTGGGGTCTTTTGCGGTGTGAGGGTGCAGGAATTGGGGTGATCTCCGATGTAAAGATGCAGGAATTTGAGAGTGGGTGATTTGAGGTATGAAGATGCAGGCATTGGGGTGATTTGAGGTCTGAAAGGCCAGGAATTGGGGTGATTTGAGGTGTGAAGATGCAGGAATTGGGGTCATTTGAGGTCTGAAGGACCAGGAATTGGGGTCATTTGAGGTGTGGAGGTTCAGGAATTGGGGTGACCTAAGGTGTAAAGATGTAGGATTTGGGTCTGATCTGATATCTGAAGGTGCAAGAATTTGGGTGATCTGAGGAGTGAAGGTGCAGAAATTGTGGTGAGGTGTGAAGGTGCAAGAATTGGGGTGATCTGAGATCTGAAGATTCAGGAATGTGGTTGATCTGAGGTGTGAAGGTACAGGAATTTGGTTGATCTGAGGTGTGAAGGTGCCGGAATTGCGGTGAGGCATGAAGGTGCAAGAATTGGGATGATCTAGGGTCTGAAGATGCAGGAATTTGGTTGATCTGAGGTGTGAAGGTGCAGGAATTGTCGCGAGGTGTGAAGGTGCAGGAATGTGGTTAATCTGAGGTGTGAAGGTGCAGGAATTGCAGTGAGGTGTGAAGGTGCAAGAATTGGGATTATCTGAGGTCTGAAGATGCAGGAATTTGGTTGATCTTTGGTGCGAAGGTGCAGGAATTGCTGTGAGTTGTGAAGGTGTAGGAATTGGGGGGATCTGAGGTCTGAAGATGCAGGAATTGGGTTGATCTGAGGTGTGAAGGTGTAGGAATTCCGGTGAGGTGTGAAGGTGCAGGAATTGCTGTGAGGTGTGAAGGCGCAGGAATTGGGGGGATCTGAGGTCTGAAGATGCAGGAATTGGGTTGATCTGAGGTGTGACGGTGTAGGAATTGTGGTGAGGTGTGAAGGTTCAGGAATTGCTGTGAGGTGTGAAGGTATAGGAATTGTGATGATCTGAGGTCTGAAGATGCAGGAATGTGGTTGATCTTTGGTGCGAAGGTGCAGGAATTGCTGTGAGGTGTGAAGGTATAGGAATTGTGGTGACCTGAGGTCTTGGTGTTAGAGTGAATCTAAGCATTCAGGAAAGCTGGAGGAACATCGGTGATCGGTGAGTTGGTGACACTGCATTTTTCATTTCATATTCTGTTGAAATCCAAGTGCAATCCAGAATTTATAACCCCCAAATCTAACATATCGAAAATGGACGCTTCACCATTATCATTTTTCATAAAGTGCACGTCAAGCCAAAACCAAGCTTTTTTGGCTGGGCGTACACTTTCAGCAAAGAGTTCTATCCGTCTTGGATGATGTTGGATGATTCCTACAGATTGATATACTGATATCACCTCATTCTATGGAAATTCTGGCTATGGTACAACTGTACATTGTGCACTTCCCTTTCCCTCTCTCTCTTTTTCAATCTTCTGCAGCAAACATTCATCAGATGTTGGCTGTCCTGCTTAGAAAAGAGTTTGAAAAGCCCCCGTTGAGTCGCATCTATTGAAATGACCTAATACCCCCCCCCCCCCGTGTCAACCACACATTCATCTTCATCTCTGCATCCCCCGCAGCCAGTCAGCAAGCAGGGCTGTATTCAAATTCACAAATCCCGGCTCTATCTCCGGGGTGACAGCCCCGTCCCTTGTACTAACAAATTAAAGCTTTTATATCGTGACACAAAGAGAAAGAAGGAACGCGGAGTAACTCTTAGCAACTTGTCGGCGCCATTGTTCCGATCTATAAAAGATCATTGATTTCACTTACTGCACATTGGACCGTTGGACTTTGCAGTGACATTGGTGTAACAATAATAATACATTGGGGGGTTATTTACTAAAACTGGAGAGTGCAAAATCTGGTGTAGCCCTACAAAGAAACCAATCGGCTTCCAGGTTTTATTGCCAAAGCCTGATTGAACAAACTGAAGTCAGAAGCTGATTGGCTGCCATGCACAGCTGCACCAGATTTTGCACTCTCCAGTTTTAGTAAATCTCCCCCAAATGCGTTCCATTTTGTTTCTCCATAAGGCTAGTGACCTATTGCGCGAGGTTGTGCGCGTTCCCCGCCTGTTTCTGCTTGTCACCTGTAGGGCAGCCCATTCATTTCAATGGGCTGCCCTAGCTGCGAGAAAGACAGGGAAAGAAGTCTCCAACCCTTTTGGAAAAATGGCATCCTGCAGTTTGGCGTGCGTGAAAACGCATGCGTCTGCAAAAGCATGCTGTCAAGAAATACTGGCGCCCCGCGCATCAGCTAAAGAGCGTTTCTGGGCAAGTGAGGAAAGTGACTCATTTTGATTGCGCTCCCGATGCCCATAGATGTGAACAAAGCCTAAAGGCTCATATACCCCTGGTTTACATATGTGCGGCCGTGCGGGCCGAGATTTGCGCGAGTACGAGACCAAATTTATTTGAATGGACTCCCGTTCCCCGGGACACACAGGGAAGAATTCCCTGCACTACTTGGGAAATCGCAGCCCGCACGGGAATCAAGGTTCCCTGGACGGTTCTGATTTCCAGTGCAGGTGGCGTGCCATTAGAATCAATGGCACCAGCCTGCGGGTCCCGCATTCCTCTGTGTGGGTGGTGCGGCTGCAGGTATTTGTGAGAGTCCCACAGCAGCACCACCCACACAGATGTGAACCTAGCCTTACACTTCTGGCTGTCATCGCCGCCCCTCTGAAAATCAATCTGCGATAGATTGCTTTTTACAAGCAGCTTAGAATCAATTTGTCACCACCTGGATACCTGTTTTAACCCTTGAAAGCTTGCAGCACTCACCCAACTCATGGCCATCTTAATAGCATCATAGGGCTCTGGGCAACGTAATGCACTGGGGCCCCTACCAGCCTGCCCCAAATTAACGCACCCACTCTCAAGAATTAACGTATAGTCGATAGAGTTAAACATATATTTATGAGTACTTTCAATAAAATTGATTTAAACAATAAGAAAACATGCAATAAATCAAAGACTAATCAACACAAAGGGCACAGTATGGGGGGGAGGCCTCGAGGGCACAGTACAGGGGGAGTCAGGAGGGCACAGTACAGGGGGAGTCAGAAGGGCACAGTACAGGGGGAGTCAGGAGGGCACAATACTGGGATCAGGAGGGCACAATACTGGGATCAGGAGGGCACAATACTGGGATCAGGAGGGCACAATACTGGGATCAGGAGGGCACAGTACAGGGGAGTCAGGAGGGCACAATACTGGGATCGGGAGGGCACAGTACAGGGGGAGTCAGGAGGGCACAATACTGGGATCGGGAGGGCACAGAACAGGGGGAGTCAGGAGGGCACAATACTGAGATCGGGAGGGCACAGTACAGGGGGAGTCAGGGGGCACAATATTGGGATCAGGAGGGCACAATACAGGGGAGTCAGGAGGGCACAGTACAGGGGGGATAAGGTGGGCACAATACTTGGATCGGGAGGGCACAGTACAGGGGGAGTCAGGAGGGCACAATACTGGGATCAGGAGGGCACAGTACAGGGGGAGTCAGGAGGGCACAATACTGGGATCAGGAGGGCACAGTACAGGGGCAGTCAGGAGGGCACAATACTGGGATCAGGAGGGCACAGTACAGGGGGAGTATGGATGGCACAATACTGGGATCAGGAGGGCACAGTACAGGGGGAGGCTGGAGGGCACAATACAGTGATAAGGAGGGCACAGTACAGGGGGAGTCAGGAGGGCACAATACTGGGATCAGGAGGGCACAGTACAGTGATAAGGAGGGCACAGTACAGGGGGAGTCAGGAGGGCACAATACTGGGATCAGGAGGACATAGTACAGGGAGAGTCAGGAGGGCACAATACTGGGATCAGGAGGGCACAGTACAGTACACAGTAGTGCCCATGAATTAATACAGCCCTGACCCAACTGCATGTAAGGTGGGGGTACTCCCTGTTGAATGCAACCACTGGTATCATTTTTGCAACAGTGGCAGGGTGTACTAACAAGGCAAGGGGCCGTGTTAACTTACAGCTGGGTGGTCGGTGGGTGTTTTAAAAAGTCCTAAGGCCCCATTCACACTAGAGTAGCACTACACTGGGTTTGTGCTCTTTTTATGTGTTTTTGCGTTTTGTAAGTACGGCAGCTTATTTATTTTAATAGGCTTCCCTAAGCGTGATAAACGTGGCAAAGAAACTCGCTTACCTTTTTGAACTTCGCTTGTTCTTGTATTTCACTCGAGCAGGAATGCGCTTCTTGCTTGGTGCATTTGGAGTGCCTTTAACATGATTGGTACAGCAAGCGCAACATGTTTGTTTTTTTTACATTTCCTGAGCATGAAAAAACTTTCATGATTTTATGATAGCCAGTAATAACGTTCAGACTAGACATTCTTTTTTTTACAAATCAAAATTCGTCCGAAATTTCCATTATTCGAAGTTTCATAATCACAATAGTAACGAATTTCAGCAAATTGGAAATAAATTAGAACAAAATTAATTTTCATTTGTTCGTGACTTCAGAGGGTTTTGTAAGATCAATAATACAATATATTGTCAAAAGTATTGGGCCGCTTGCCTTTACACACATGAACTTTAATGGCATCCCAGTCTCAGTACATAGGCTTCAATATTGATTTGGTCTTGGTCAGGGGCGGACTGACAATTCATGGGGCCCCCGGGCAATAGAGGATCATGGGGCCCCTGTGTCCTTGCCGAAACTCAAAAAAGCCTATGAAAAAGGTACCAGGGACATCTCATGGGGCCCCCTACTGACCCCGGGCCTTCGGGCAGTGCCCGAGTTTCCAAATGGTCAGTCCGCCCCTGGTCTTGGTATTGTTTGCAAGTGGTTTAATGGGGTTCTAGCTGAAGCTATCAGCCTTAACCCCGGTATTTTATTTCTGCCGGCGATTATCTATCTCATGAAAGTGGTCCGAGCAGCTAATTAGTCTCTGGATTGCATTCAGCAGTGGTGGGAAGGATTGTTTCCCTCCCTTCTGTGACTCACCAGTGTTTCTCGCTTTCTCCGGGAGCCCGAGAAACGATTCAATGGTTCGCACGGCTGGCCATAGAGGTGATCAGTGACCAGATCTTTTCTGATCACCTCTATGTTCTTGGAGGACTGGAGCAACACCATGACCAGGGGCGGACTGACAACTCATGGGGCCCCCGGGCAACAGGGGATCATGGGGCCCCTGTGTCCTTGCCTAAACTCAAAAAAGCCTATGAAAAAGGTACCAGGGGCATCTCATGGGGCCCCCTAATGACCCTGGGCCCTCGGGCAGTGCCCGAGTTTCTAAATTGTCAGTCCGCCCCTGGCCATGACTTCACTTCCGGTCTACGGCAGAAGTAAACAATTTTATTTTTTTTAAAGCAAAAGATCTATTTTTTTTTATCATTTTGCTTTTCAAGGTAGAGGAGTCATTTGGGGTCTCATAGACCCCAGATCTCTCCATAAATAGGACTTGTTATGCCTTATTTCTACTACAAGGGACATTTATATTACTTGTAATAGGAAAGTGATTTAAAAAAAAAGGGGCAGTGTAAAAATAAAAAAAAGAATTAGTTAAGTAATTAAAAAAATTAAAGCGCCCCCATCCCTCCATGCTCGCGCGCACAAGCAAACCCATATCGCACTCATATGTAAAGAATATGCGCACCACACATATGAGATATCGCCGCGAACGTTAGAGCAAGCACAATAATTCTAGCGCTAGACCTCCTCTGTAAGTCTAATCAAGTAAGCTGTAAAAAATTTTAAAGCATCACCTATGGAGATTTTTAAGTATCATAGTTTGTCGCCATTCCACAAGTGTGCACAATTTTAAAGCATGACATGGTAGGTACATATTTACTTGGCGTAACATCATCTTTCATATTTTACAAAAGAATTGGGTTATATATGGTGTTTATTGTCTTGTTTTTTTTTGTTTTTTTTTTCATTCAAGTGTATTTTTTCAGAAATATTTAATTGGAAAAACCGCTGCGCAAATACCTTGTTACATAAACAATTGCAATGATCGCCATTTTATTCTCTAGGGTCTCTGCTAAAATAATATATATTTGTAATGTTTGGGGGTTCTAAGTAATTTTCTAGCAAAAAAATACTGATTTTTACTTGTAAACAAAAAGGGCCAGAAAAGGCTTAGTCTTCAAGTGGTTATATCCATTTCAACGCACAATAGCTATCGTTGATTACTGCAAAACATTGATAAAATGAGTGATTCGCCCTTTGAATCGAGTCAGTGCTCCTTAGCAGAAAATACTCACCTAGTAGGTCACCCCTTTGCTACCAAAACAGCCCGGACCCATTGAGGCATGGACTCCACTAGACCTCTGCAGGTAGGTATGCTGTGGTATCTGGCACCAAGCCATCAGTGGCAGAACCTTTAAGTGTGTAAGTTCTGAGATGGGACCCCCATGGATCCGACTTGTTTTTCCAGCACATTCCACAGATTTTCAGTGGATTAGGATCTGGAGAATTTGGAGGGCTAAGTCAAAACCTCAACCTCATTTTTGTGTTCCTCAAACCATTCTTGAACCATTTTTGCAGTGTGCGTTATTCTGCTGATAGAGGTCAGTGCCATCAGGGAATACCGTTTTCATGAAGGGGTATCCTTGGTCACCAACAATGTTTAGGTAGCTGGTATGTGTCAAGCAACATCCACTTGCAGGGGCGGACTGACCATTCAAGCACTCGGGCACTGCCCGAGGGCCCGGGGTCAGTATAGACTTTTTGGAGTGTGGGCAAGGACACAGGGGCCCCATGATCCCCTATTGCCCTGGGGCCCCATGAGTTGTCAGTCCGCCCCTGTCCACTTGAATGGCAGAACTCAAGGCTTCCCAGTAGAACATTGACCAAAGCAACACAATGCCTCCACCGGATTGCCTTCTTCTCATACTGCATCCTGGTACCATCTCTTCACCAGGTTAGTGACACACATCCACCCGGCCATCGACATGATGTAAAAGAAAACATGATTCATCAGATCAGGCTACCCTCTTATATTGGATCGGACTACACGGCCAAGCCTGTGCTCCCCACCTCCATTAATAAGTCTTGACCACCCATGACCATATTGCTGGTTCTCCGATTTTAATTCCTTGGACCACTTTTGGTGGGTCCTTACCTCTGTAGACCAGGAACATCCCACAAGCTGCAGTTTTGGAGTTGCTCTGACCCAGTTGTCTAGACTTTACAATTTGGCCCTCAAATCCTTATGCTTGCCCATCCACATGATGTAAAAGAAAATGTGAGTCATCAGACCAGGCCACCTTCTTCCATTGCTCCATGGTCCAGTTCTGATACTCACGTGACCATTATAGGTGCTTTTGGCTGTGGACACAGATCAGACTGTTTGGTGTAAACAAGGCCAGTGTTATAGGATTGACCACTGACGAATGGGAAGCTCAGAAATTGGAGGGACAGTGGTAAATGTGACCAATGAAAATTAATATAATTTAAATTGATCTTTCAGCAGGTGTTCAGTCACACAAAACACAAGGCAAACTCTTGGAGTCAATCACTCATTGCATTATAAATGTACCCCTTTGTTCATTTAGAGGTCGGCGCCTCATCAGATTTATTTGGGTCTTCCTGTGAGTCTTATCTAATGGTTATCTGATTGTAACTGTATCTGTGTCACCATTCAAAGAAATTCACTTCTTTTCACTAGCGCTCATAATGCACTTTAACTCAATAGCTGCGGACGTAATGAAAGCCTTTATTTCGGTCTAATTAAAAAAAAAAACAAGGTACAAGAGAAAGTTTAAGGGTGGTTGAATAAATTTCAGAGGAGAAGATTACATGGATAAGTGGTTTCTTTGTCTCCCGCCCTCCTCTGCTCGCTTTCTTTCATTGAAGCTGCATTGATGAGCAGAATAGGGTCCATGCCCATTGTCGGCTGGGGTCTCCGAGGATAATGGTGCTTTGGTGTCCTGAATGGGATGGGAGCTCCATATCACAAGCCATCAGATCCCTACTTAGTGTCTCCGGGAGAATAATTTACATTTATTGGTGTGTCTACATCTTGGAAGTGCCTTGACAGTTGGCTAAATAACTTGCCTTTGCTGGATAAGGAGAGATCTACGGGGAATATAATTTTCTCCTTAATAGGGTCCTTCAGGAAAAGAAATATCATAAAAAAAACTAAGGTGCAATTTATACATTGCATGATTTAATCTGAAAATACACTCCCGGGCCACTTTATTAGGTACACATTGCCAAGAAAATCTCCCCCACACCATGACATCACCACCACCAGCCTGAACTGTTGATAAAAGGCAGATGGATCCACCACACCATGACACCACCACCACCACCAGCCTGAACTGTTGATACAAGGCAGGATGGATCCACCACACCATGACACCACCACCACCAGCCTGAACCACTGATACAAGGCAGGATGGATCCACCACACCATAACACCCCCACCACCACCAGCCTGAACAGTTGATACAAGGCAGGATGGATCTACCACACCATGACACCACCACCAGCGTAAACCGTTGATACAAGGCAGGATCGATCCATGCTTTCATGTTGTTTATGCCAAATCCTGACCCTACCATCTGAATGTCACAGCAACCAGTCTGCCCATTCTCCTCTGACCTCAACAAGGCATTTTCGTCTACACAACTGCCCCTTCAGTGGATATATAAAGCTTATATGAGATTTGGGGTGATTGGGTTTACAAAATCCAAAACATTTTTTCATGTTTTGGATAGAGTAACAAAGGGTTAGAACCATTTTATTTTTTTAAAAACGATTTATCCTGCAATTGTTTTTATCCCAGCTGTTTTCAGCAAGGAATCTATACATTCTATACATATACAAGGAGTCTACACTCCCCGGCCACTTTATTAGGTCCACCTTGCTATTACCGGTCTGGAACCCCTTGTGCCTTCAGAACTGTCTTCATTATTCGTAGCATAGATTCAACAAGGTGTTGGAAACATTTCTCCGAGAATTTGGTCCATATTGACATGAGTTACTGTTGCCTTTCTATCAGTGGCGTCCCGAGGCAGGTGTGGCGGGTGCGGCCCGCACCGGGTGACACCGACTGCACAGGGTGGCACTGGACCCGCTCCACAAAAAGGTAAGTTGTAAAGCAAGCCGACGATCCCCGCAGGATGGATCTTATCCATCCTGCGGGGATCGTCGGCTTTCTTTACAACTTACCTTTTCTTAGAGTGGGTCCGGAGTCACCCCGTATAGGATGCATGCCGACGATCCTGTGGGAAATGTGCACTTAAATTTGGCCTTGGATTTGGCCAATCAGTGAAATTCAGTCTAAGTATATAAAGTTATTCAAAATTTATGACCAATAGCACTGAAATTTGGCCTCGGATTTGGCCAATCAGTAAAATCCAGTCCTAATACAACATCATCCAAAATTATGGATTAGTAACATTGAAGTTTGACCTCGGATTTAGCCAGTCAGTGAAATTCAGTCTGAGTATATAATGTCATTCAAAACTTAGGACCAATGGCACTGAAATTTTGCCTCGGATTTGGCCGATCGGTGAAATTCAGTCTAAGTATATAAAGTTATTCAAAATTTAGGACCAATAGCTCTGAAGTGTGGCCTCGGATTTGGCCAGTCAGTGAAATTCAGTCCTAATACAACATCATCCAGAATTACGGATCAGTACCATTCACGTTTGACCTCGGATTTAGTTGATCGGTGAAATTCATTCTAAGTATATAATGGCATTCAAAATTTAGGACCAATAGCACTGAAGTGTGGTGTCGGATGTGGCCAATCAGTGAAATTCAGTCCTAATACAACATCATCCAAATTCACAGATCAGTACCATTGACGTTTGACCTTGGATTTAGCCGATCCGTGAAATTCAGTCTAAGTATATAATGGCATTCAAAATTTAGGACCAATGGCACTGAAATTTGGCCTCGAATTTGGCCGATCGGTGAAATCCAGTCTAAGTATATAGAGTTATTCAAAATTTAGGACCAATAGCACTGAAATTTGACCTTGGATTTGGCCAATCAGTAAAATCCAGTCCTAATAAAACATCATCCAAAATTACGGATTAGTAACATTGAATTTTGACCTCGGATTTAGCCAGTCAGTGAAATTCAGTCTGAGTATATAATATCATTCAAAATTTAGGACCAATAGCATTTAAATTTTGCCTCGGATTTGGCCGAACGGTGGAATTCAGTCTAAGTATATAATGGCATTCAAAATTTAGGACCAATAGCACTGAAATTTGGCCTCGAATTTGACCGATCGGTGAAATTCAGTCTAAGTATGTAATGTCATTCAAAATTTAGGACCAATCGCACTGAAATTTGGCCTCGGATTTGGCTGATGGGTGAAATTCAGTCTAAGTATATAATGGAATTCAAAATTTAGGGCCAATGGCACTGAAATTTGGCCTCGAATTTGGCTGATCGGTGAAATTCAGTCTAAGTATATAATGGCATTCATTTTTAAGACCAATAACACTGAAGTGTGGCCTTGGATTTGGCCAATCAGTGAAATTCAGTCCTAATACAACATCATTCAAAATTATGGATCGGTACCATTGATGTTTGACCTCGGATTTAGCCGATCGGTGAAATTCAGTCTAAGTATATAATGGCGTTCAAAATTTAGGACCAATGGCACTGAAATTTGGCCTCGGATTTGGCCAATCAGTGAAATTCAGTCCTAATACAACATCATCCAAATTCACGGATCAGTACCATTGACGTTTGACCTCGGATTTAGCCGATCGGTGAAATTCAGTCTAAGTATATAATGGCATTCAAAATTTAAGACCAATAACACTGAAGTGTGGCCTTGGATTTGGCCAATCAGTGAAATTCAGTCCTAATACAACATCATTCAAAATTATGGATCGGTACCATTGATGTTTGACCTCGGATTTAGCCGATCGGTGAAATTCAGTCTAAGTATATAATGGCGTTCAAAATTTAGGACCAATAGCTCTGAAATTTTGCCTCGGATTTGGCCGATCGGTGAAATTCAGCCCAAATTTAACACCATTCAAAATTTAGTCTCAACTCCAGCAATGACCAATCAGACATCAACACCCCATAGCAGTTCACACACCAACCAGGATGACTCGACAGAAGACTTTATTTAATCTACACAACATCATTCAAATACTATTTTTTTTTTAATTACATATTGCAAATCCTCCTTTCGCAAATGACGTTGGTTATTATCACCATCATTAATTGCTTTGCTCCTTGGAATCTTTGAAATATGTAAATTCATTTATTCCTCCTCACGTATGCTAATGTAATAATAAGAAATCTTAAGTGGGATTTCTGTAGAAAAATTAAAATAAATAAATAAGCATGAGATAATATTTCAGAATAAATAAGCACCTATCCTGTTTTTTTTTTTTCTTTTATCTTCATTACAGCTTGTGGTTATTACATTGCTTCCTATATATCTTGCGAAATGATCATATATACATATTGAGATGAAAGTTAATGGCGTAGCCGCTTAACTAAATCTCAGCTTGATTAATTAAGATTGTGCATTGTGGGGAAATTACCAGTCTGTAATCATTGTGGAGTTGTTGTTTTCCGCTGTAATACGTCGCTTTATTGATGCCATGTGCCGGATGGCAGCACGTTTGTACCTAATCCCGGCATTGATCTAAAATCTAAAATCTGACAGAAACCGCATTTTTCTGCTCGCTTCTAAAAGGAAAGCGGTGGTGGTTTGGGAGCTATAGGAGGTCATGAAAGGTGGTACTTCTTTAGGTGGTCCTCAAGGTTCCGAGGGGTCAGACCAAATAAGAGGATTGGAGGCCCATAGAAAGGCCCAAAGTATCCACTGGAAAACAAGGGGGGAGAGGCAAGAGAGTCCTCATAGAGTAGTATGTATTTAAAGCAGTCTCCATACAGTCTCCAAACTTTCTAAACAGAGAGCCAGTTTACTGTCCTCTAGGAGGGTTTGACTATGACCAGTGGGAATATAAAATGCCTCGGACTTGATGGTCAGTGTGAGTAAAAAATTACAATAGTGGTATCAGTGGGAGGAATAGTGCCCCATCAGTGGAAACAGTTGGAGGAATAGTGCCCCATCATTGGTAACAGAGGAATAGTGCCCCATCATTGGTGTCAGTGGAGGAGTAGTGCCCCATCATTGGTAACAGTTGGAGGAATTGTGCCCCATCATTGGTATCAGTGGGAGGAATAGTGCCCCATCACTGAAGTCAGTGGTAGGAATAGTGCTCCATCATTGGTATCAGTGGGAGGAATAGTGTCCCAACATTGGTAACAGTTGGAGGAATAGTGCCCCATCATTGGTGTCAGTGGAGGAGTAGTGCCCCATCATTGGTAACAGTTGAAGTAATAGTGTCCTATCATTAGTAACAGTTGGAGGAATAGTGTCCCAACATTGATAACAGTTGGAGGAATAGTGTCCCAACATTGGTAACAGTTGGAGGAATAGTGTCCCAACATTGGTGTCAGTGGAAGGAATAGTGTCCCAACATTTGTAACAGTTGGAGGAATAGTGTCCCAACATTGGTGTCAGTGGGAGGAATAGTGTCCCAACATTGGTAACAGTTGGAGGAATAGTGTCCCAACATTGGTATCAGTGGGAGGAATAGTGACCCATCATTGGTGTCAGTGGGAGGAATAGTGCCCCATCATTGGTGTCAGTGGGAGGTGTAGTGCCCCATCATTGGTAACAATTGGAGGAATATTGTCCCACCATTGAAGTCAGTGGGAGGAATAGTGCCCCATCATTGGTGTCAGTGGGAGGTGTAGTGCCCCATTATTGGGAACAGTTGGAGGAATAATGTCCCATTGTTGGTAACAGTTGGAGAAATAGAATCCCATCATTGAAGTCAGTGGGAGGAATAGTGTACCATCATTGGTAACAGTTGGAGGAAGTGTGCCCCGTCATTGGTGTCAGTGGAAGGAATATTGCTCCATCTTTTGTGCCAGTGAAAGGAATAGTGCCCCATTGTTGTCAGTGGTAGGAATAGTGTCCCATTTTTGGTGTCAGTGGGAGGAATAGTGTTCCAATGGTTATATTAGTAGAAGGAAGTATGCCCCATAGTTTTTGCCAGTGAATGGAATAGGTCCCTACTGTTGGTGTCAGTGAAAGGAATTATGCTAAACTGGTGTCAGAGGAAAGAATGATGCTTTATCATTGATGCCAGTTGGAGGGATAATGCCTTTGTAGCAATGAGAGGACTAGTGCCCCAAGGACCAGAAAAGGCGAGCAAGGGGCTGCATTCATCCCACGGGTTGAGTTTGGAGACCACTAATCTAAAATAAAGGTATTGCCTCAAATAATGTTTATGTATAGAGAAAAAAGAAAAAACTACTTACATCCGGTGAGGTTGTGGTGACCCAGGTGGGTAGAAACATGCAACCTTCTGTAAATGCAGATGAAGAAAAATCCTGTCTCCACAGACCGGTTGCTCTCAATGCCATGTGGTCCCAAACCTGGATCCTCGTATGGGTTTTCAGGTGGGTATTGTACTGGAAGGTTGAGAGGAGGTCAAAAACCCATTGAATGGAAGAGTCACCTGGTGTGATGTATTTAAGGATGGGTTGGTATAATCAAGTTTGAGGAACATTCAAGTAGCTTTATTTAGGAGTGCACTGGTGAAGTATATTATTTTATCATGGATATGCAGCAGAGCAATATATGTGTGCAATATCTAAAAAAAAGGGCTCCTTATGGTCTTTTGTGACATTGGTTATGTTGTCCTGGTTCTAGTCCATTTGTTGTCCTGTCTTCTGGATTCCTTGTGGCAATGTCTCCAACTTGCCTGGTTCCTGGTCAGTCTGATGTCACTGACCTCTGTTACCATCCTGTCATCACATTAGGTTCCCATACAGGGGCGGACTGACAACTCATGGGGCCCCCGGGCAATAGGGGATCATGGGGCCCCTGTGTCCTTGCCCATACCCAAAAAAGCCTATGAAAAAGCCAATAAAAGGTACCAGGGGCATCTCATGGGGCCCCCTACTGACCCCGGGCCCTCGGGCAGTGCCCTAGTGCTCAAATGGTCAGTCCGCCCTTGTTCCCATACCATTGCTCGAGTCATAATAGAGACTTCACCTCTGCTTTGCATTGCTCTTCTGTCTATACGTCAGCAATTGTTAGCAGGACAAACCCCGGAGCTGAGAACATAAAACCACAAAAAGCAGCCGGTGCCATTGACCCACTAACAGAGCGAAAATTGGCCAATTATTCTTAGGTCCGACTTTTGAATGAAAAATCGTTTGAAAATCGACCCATGTATGGCTGGCCCTAGTGTGAGGGAGACCCTTAGGTAGGTCATAACTCCTAGTGATAGAATATCTGTGCCAAAAAACACTGACCACTGATCTCCCAGCCAAGGAATAGGAACAATGAGGACTTCAGTCACTCACAAATGCTCTATCATTTAACCCATTTGCCCTCCAGAGGATTCCCCCCCCCCCCTTTTCCTCACCAAGCCATTTTTTGTGATACGGTGCTGCATTACTTTAACTAAGAATTGCGCTGTCATGCAACGCTGCACCCAAATGAAATTTACGTCCTTTTTTTCCCACGAACTGAGCTTTCTTTCAGTGGAATTTGCGGTTTTTATTTTTTGTGCTATAAACAAAAAAAGACAGACAATTTTGAGAAAAAAAATATATTTTTTACTTTTTGCTATTAACCTCCCTAGCAGTCTGATTATGTCCATATTTCTGTGCTCAAAGTGGTACATTTGTTTTGCATGGAAATATGTAGTTTTTTTATTGTAGGCCTGTAATTCTTAGGAATAACTCACTGAAATCTGTCCGAACAAGAGTCTAGTAAACATCCCGGGTATGATAAAATTTAAAACACGAAATCATAAAATATAATATAATAAATAATCATAAAGAATAATAATATAATAATAATACATTTAATTCAATAATATAATCAAACCAAAAACACTGAAATGTGAAATAGAGCGCCAAGTTCGCACATCGCTGAGCAAAGTCGCAGAATCATTTTCAGTGTCTGATGATGAATTTCCCCCACGAATCATTATCACTCAATTCTGCAAGTGGTTCTGATTTAATATCGCTGTTCTCTAGCCGGTCTAAAACCGCTTTTGACCTAAAGGGACGCTTTTTGGACGCCATGGACGTTTCTCAGTTTCCAGGCAGAAAGAACAGTAAAAATGCAGGCAGGGTGCCGGACAAAGCACTCAGGACAAAATGTATGTGAAATGGTTTGATACAGTAATGGAACAGGGGCGGACTGACCATTTGGAAACTCAGGCACTGCCCGAGGGCCCGGGGTCAGTAGGGGGCCCCATGAGATGCCCCTGGTACCGTTTTCATATGCTTTTTTGAGTTTGGGCAAGGACACAGGGGCCCCATGATCCCCTGTTGCCCGGGGGCCCCATGAGTTGTCAGTCCACCCCTGTAATGGAATACTATGTAATTTTAGTGTATTGAGTGAATGTCACATTTTTACATTTTTGAATTCCTCACCGGTTCTGTCCCCCGTACGTCACGACACTCACAGGGAACGGAACCCAGAAGACGGATGCCAGCATTGGCCGAAGGAGGTGGCTGGAGACGCTGCAGGGGTGACATCATTGGAGCGCAGGACAAGGTAAGTGCTGGAGGGATCCCAGAGAAACCGGGCAGCACAGCGGCTAAATGGTTAGCACTTCCGCCTGGCAGTACTAGGGGTCATTGGTTCAAATCCCAGCCACGGCACCACCTGCCCGGAGTTTGCATTTTCTCCCTGTGCCTGCGTGGGTTTCCTCCGGGTACTCTGGTTTCCTCCCACACTCCAAAGACATGCTGGTAGATGCTGGTAGGTGAATTGGATCCTGTCTAAATTGTCCCTAGTATGTGTATGTATGAATGTGAGTTAGGGGCCTTAGACTGTACGCCCCTTGAGGGTTTGGGACTGATGTGAATGTACAATATATATGTAAAGTGCTGCATAAATTGATGGCGCTATATAAGTACCTGAAATAAATAAATAACTCCACAGAGTATTCCTGAGTGTAGCTCGGGGTTACCGCTTCTGGTACTGAAAGTTTACCCCGAGCTACACTCAGGAATACCGCCAGGGGGGTTAAACATGTCCAGTAAAAAAATTTTAAAAAATCAAATTTCCTCATAAATTTAGACCAAAATGTATTCTGCTCCGTGTCTTTGCTAAAAAAAAATAAATCCCAATACGTGTAAATTGATTGGTTTACGTGAAAGTTATAGTGTCTTCAAATGGCGATATAGATACTGGAATTTTTTTTTTTACTAGTAATGGTGGCGATCAGCAAATTATAGCAGTTAAAATGACATTTCAGCTGTCAGCGGGGAATCCTGCTTACAGCTGAAAGAACCGAGCCTGAAGGTACCGGTTTCAGGGCTACGATCGGGATACGGGGACCCTGTATCGGTATTGGTGCCACCCTACTTGTAAACATCCGCCCATACACACTGAACCTAGGCATTTGTAATGCTTGCCGTGCAGAGCGTGTCGGGATGGGTGAAACGTCTTTACCAGTTGGATTCATCAAGCCCATCAAGGGATAAATATCTAAAAAGAAAGGTTTTCTGACCAACATTTTCCAACTATGCAACAACCAATTTTTTTCAAAGCCGCTATTCAGTCTCCAGGAGATTTGACACAGAGCGTCACAAAGGGACATCCGCTTATTCTGAAATTAATTTGTATTCCGGTTTTGATTCTTAACATGTTTGGCTCCAAAAAGTGGAAAAAACACTTTGAAGTTCAGCCATCCCCGTTGAGTTGTTTTTAAAGAACAGAAAAGTGAGT
Organism: Staurois parvus; assembly: GCF_062004578.1. Taxonomy (NCBI): domain Eukaryota; kingdom Metazoa; phylum Chordata; class Amphibia; order Anura; family Ranidae; genus Staurois; species Staurois parvus. Next base: position 3,841,856 of record NW_028318840.1, read on the forward strand.
AAATCAAAGTCTTGCCACAGTGCTTAGAACCGCTGAGCACGGTAGACGAGGAGAAAATAAACCACTACATGTTATTTGAAGGTTCCCAATCACATCTGTTGCTACGTGATGTTGTGGTCTGCCCAGATCTGTAGTCCGCGTGTCAGAGCCCATGTGCAATTTTCTGCGCAATTAGAGTTTGTGGTCAGAATGGATATTGACTGAAATTAATTCATTGTTCACTCTGCTCTAGTGTTGGAGACATACTTGGTTTTCCTGAGAATTTAGTAAATAAACTGTAGAGCACGGGTGTCAAGCTGGCGGCCCTCCAGCTGTTGCCAAACTACAAGTCCCATGAGGCATTGCAAGATTGACAGTTACAAGCATGGCTCCCAAAGGCAGAGGCATGATGGGACTTGTAGTTTGGCAACAGCTGGTGGGCCACAAGTTTGATACCCCTGGTATAGAGGTTGCTAGAGATTCCTTGAGCTGTGGTTAACTGGTCTTCCAGCCCTCAAGCTATTGCCAAACTACAAGTCCCATGAGGCATTGCAAGATTGACAGTTACAAGCATGACTCCCAAAGGCAGAGGTATGATGGGACTTGTAGTTTTCGCAACAATTGGAGGGCCGCAAGTTTGACACCCCTGGTCTAGAGGTTGCTAGAGGTTCCTTGAGCTGTGGTTAACTGGTCCGCCAGCCCTCAAGCTATTGCCAAACTACAAGTCCCATGAGGCATCACAAGATTGACAGTTACAAGTGTGACTCACAAAGGCAGAGGCATGATGGGACTTGTAGTTTGGCAACAGCTGGAGGGCCGCAAGTTTGACATCCCTGATCTAGAGGTTGCTAGAGGTTCCTTGAGCTGTGGCTAACTGGTCCTCCAGCCCTCAAGGTGTTGCCAAACTACAAGTCCCATGAGGCATTGCAAGATTGACAGTTACAAGCGTGACTCACAAAGGCATGATGTGACTTGTAGTTTGGCAACAGCTGGAAGGCCGCAAGTTTGACACCCCTGGTATAGAGGTTGCTAGAGGTTCCTTGAACTGTGGCTAACTGGTCCTCCAGCCCTCCAGGTGTTGCCAAACTACAAGTCCCATGATGCATTGCAAGATTGACAGTTACAGGCATGACTCCCAAAGGCAGAGGCATGATGGGACTTGTAGTTTTTGAACAGCTGGTGGGCCACAAGTTTGATACCCCTGGTATAGAGGTTGCTAGAGATTCCTTGAGCTGTGGTTAACTGGTCTTCCAGCCCTCAAGCTATTGCCAAACTACAAGTCCCATGAGGCATTGCAAGATTGACAGTTACAAGCATGACTCCCAAAGGCAGAGGTATGATGGGACTTGTAGTTTTCGCAACAATTGGAGGGCCGCAAGTTTAACACCCCTGGTCTAGAGGTTGCTAGAGGTTCCTTGAGCTGTGGTTAACTGGTCCGCCAGCCCTCAAGCTATTGTCAAACTACAAGTCCCATGAGGCATCACAAGATTGACAGTTACAAGTGTGACACACAAAGGCAGAGGCATGATGGGACTTGTAGTTTGGCAACAGCTGGAGGGCCGCAAGTTTGACATCCCTGATCTAGAGGTTGCTAGAGGTTCCTTGAGCTGTGGTTAACTGGTCTTCCAGCCCTCAAGCTATTGCCAAACTACAAGTCCCATGAGGCATTGCAAGATTGACAGTTACAGGCATGACTCCCAAAGGAAGAGGCATGATGGGACTTGTAGTTTGGCAACAGCTGGAGGGCCGCAAGTTTGACATCCCTGATCTAGAGGTTGCTAGAGGTTCCTTGAGCTGTGGCAAACTGGTCTTCCAGCCCTCAAGGTGTTGCCAAACTACAAGTCCCATGAGGCATTGCAAGATTGACAGATACAGGCATTACTCCCACAGGCAGAGGCATGATGGGACTTGTAGTTTTGCAACAGCTGGTGGGCCACAAGTTTGACACCCCTGATCTAGAGGTTGCTAGAGGTTCCTTGAACTGTGGCTAACTGGTCTTCCAGCCCTCAAGCTGTTGCCAAACTACAAGTCCCATGGGGCATTGTAAGATTGACAGTTACAAGCATGACTCCCAAAGGCAGAGGCATGATGGGACTTGTAGTTTTTGAACAGCTGGTGGGCCACAAGTTTGACACCCCTGGTATAGAGGTTGCTAGAGATTCCTTGAGCTGTGGCTAACTGGTCCTCCAGCCCTCCAGCTGTTGCCAAACTACAAGTCCCATGGGGCATTGTAAGATTGACAGTTACAAGCATGACTCCCAAAGGCAGAGGCATGATGGGACTTGTAGTTTTGCAACAGCTGGAGGGTCACCAGTTTGACACCCCTGCTGCAGAGTGTAGCTGTTGCTTGGGAGCCACCAATTCTCTGTTCTCCTAGATCATGATCTTCCTTTATTCTGAGTCAGCTGTGCTCATACCTCTGGAGAGGTGCCTCATTAAAATGAAAACTATAACGTTTTGCCGCCCCCCCCCCCCCAGGCAAATGACTTGCACTGTGCTCTCTTTGCCTACTGGGATATGCACGTCATTCAGGAAAGGAGGAGGGGACAGGCCTATCGGTGCATCATTGGTAGGCCCACCGGCTAAACCCAGTACAACCTATCAATCACAGGCGTACCTCGGTTTACGAACGCCTCCTTTAACGTAATTTTTGGTTTATGAATGAAAATCCATTGAACATAATGGCTCGGTTTACGAATTTATTTTGCAATACAAACGGGTTAATTGGTTTCAATGCATTTACGAATTTTTCTTTAACCATTTCCCGTCTGGCCCATGTATATAAACGGCTGGACGGGAGCAGTGTAGGGGCGGGTGGCCCCCGGGCAATAGGGGATCATGGGGCCCCTGTGTCCTTGCCCAAACTCAAAAAAGCCTATGAAAAATGTATCAGGGGCATCTCATGGGGCCCCCTACTGACCCCGGGCCCTCAGGCAGTGCCTGAGTTTCCAAATGGTCAGTCCGCCCCTGATAGTACCCCTACTCATTCACCAAAAAAGTACCAAAAGTTAGAAGTCTTTTATTAAAAAATAAAAAATTAATGTTCCCTGAAGTAGATCCACGATGATCTCATCATGATGACTTCGCTGGGTTAACCCCCCCCTTGTGACATCATCGACTTAAACTTAAATATACCCTTACATATACCCAGTGAAGTGACTGGCCTCAGGTGATACAAGGAGATTAAACAAATTATCATGTACCTGGTAATGGAGGCCAATGGAGAGAGGGCTTCCCTTGCGGCTAAGTTCCAGACTCCCCTGAGAGTGGGACAGCAGGAGTCAGGCCCAAAGTTGCACAGGTTGCCTGTAGGAGTGCTGGTTGGTGGTCCACCCAGGACCACAGCTGGTGCACAGAGATAGGTCTGCAGACAGGTGGTGCCTGTGCGTGGTATGCAAGCCCTTCTGGGATTTAGAGATTTACTGGATAGCCGGCTCAAGCCAAGGTCAGGTACCAGGTGGGAATCAGAGCAGATGTAGTCAGGTGGGATAGTCGAGGTCATTCACAGAGGAGCGAGAGAGAGAGAGAGTATCCATAAGCCAAGCTGAGGTCAGATCAGGTGTTAAGCAGAGTAGACAGGTCCAAGAGAAATCCGAGTCGGTATCAGGAAATCACAGGTCACAATAACACAGGAAACAGGAACAAGGCACGGGGAGCTAGAGATCATCCAGCAACTTGAGGAAGTCATGAGCCTCCTTATAAAGGCCGTCTGGCACCAAACTGAGGCTGGTGTGTGCTTCTGCAGCCATGCAGGGTACTGGCAGAAATACCAGATCTTCCAGAACTTCTGCCGTGGACAGGACCCTGACACAAATCCTTCTACATAAGTTGTCCCTGTTTATCGACAACCATCTTTCTTCTACATCCATTCAAAGGTGTACAGTTTAGACAGCATTTCTGATCACCAGATGTGGGGTGGAGAGCTGATGTCACAGATACACAGTATAGAGCTGGGGGCTGGGTGTAATCGAAGACCTGAGTGAGGGGAAAGGGCATGCACAGCTGAGGCACAGCTGAGGCTGTCAATCACCTGCTGTGTTTGGAGGGGAAGAAGAGGCATCTCTCAGGATTCAGTAGTGTCAGCGGAACCTGTAAGAAGTATCTTATGCAGATAGCAAAAAGAAAGAGAGAAAGGAAATAGAGAGCAGTCAGAAATCACACTAGGCTTGAGACTAGTACACACTATAGAAAAAATATGCTGAGTTCATTATTTATTTCAAAGGTTTACAACCACTTTTAACTCTTAGCTCAAAATATATAAATCTCCTCAACCAGCCATTCTTAACCAGGGTTCCTCCAGACGTTGCTCGGGGTTCCTTGAGCTGTGACTGTTTGACCTCCCATCTCATGGTGCCTACACAATCCAAGCTTCAACACATTGCCATAACTTTATTATTATTATACAGGATTTATATAGCGCCAACAGTTTGCTCAGCACTTTACAATATAAGGGAGACAGTACAATGACAATACATTTCAGTACAGAAGGAATAGGAGGGCCCGACTCGTGGAGCTTACAATCTAAAGGAAGGGGGAGGTGATACAAAAGGTGATAGCTGCGGGGGATGATCTGGCGGAGGTGATTCAAGTGCAGTTCTTAGGTGGAGGTGGGGTAGGCTTCCCTGAAGAAGTGAGTTTTCAAAGATCACCTAAAGGCAGACAGGGTGGGGGCTGACCGGGCATGCTGTGGTAGGGAGTTCCAGAGGATGGGAGAGGCTCTGGAGAAGTCCTGGAGGTAATCGTGGGAGAAGGTGATGAGGGAGCTAGAGAGGAGGATATAATGGGAGGAGCGGAGTGGGCGATTTGGGTGGTATCTGTGGATGAGGTTGGTGATGTAGCTGGGGGCAGTGTTGTGGATGGCTTTGTAAGCTGTGGTTAGTATTTTGAATTTTATACATTGGGTTAGTGGAAGCCAGTGGAGGGATTGGCAGAGAGGGGCAGCAGTCACTGATCGGTTGGTAAGGTGTATGAGTCTAACAGCAGCATTCATAATAGACTGAAGGGGGGATAGCCTGTGTAACGGTAGACCAGTGAGGAGGGAGTTGCAGTAATCGAGGCGGGATATAACCAAGGCGTGGCTAAGTTGTTTTGTGGTGTCATTGGTCAGGAAGGGGCGGATTTTGGAAATGTTCCAGAGGTTGAGGCGGCAGGATTTAGCCAGTGATTGGATATGGGGCCCAAAGGAGAGGTCAGAGTCTAGGATTACGCCTAGCACCCTGGCATGAGGGGAAGGACCAATGGTTGTGCTGTTGATCTTAATGGTAAAGTCATGAGTGGGGGATCGGGGGGAGGAAATATTACAAGCTAAGTTTTCGAAAGATTGAGTTTAAGGTAGTGATGTGACATTATTATTATTATTATTATTATTACATTGAGTTTATATAGCGCCAAAGGGTTTGCTCAGCGCTGTACAATAGAGGGGGGGACAATACATGAAACAGTACAGCAACTACAAACAGCACACGAGGGGTTAGAGGGCCCTGCTCCTTGGAGCTTACAATCTAGGAGGGAGGGGTAGTGGTACAGGAGGAAGTGGCTGTGGGGGATGGAGTGGTAGGAGGAATGAAGGAGAACGGCTGTTAGGTGAGGGTGGGGTAGGCTTCCCTGAAGAGGTGGGTTTTCAGGGAGCGCCTGAAGGTGAGGAGGGAAGGTGACATACTGATGGATTGGGGTAGTGAGTTCCAGAGGATGGGGGAGGACCTGGAGAAGTCTTGCAGTCGTGCGTGGGAGGAGGAGACCAGGGAGCAGGATAGAAGGAGGTCCTGTGAAGAGCGAAGGGTACGGGTAGGGTGGTACCTGGGAATCAGGTTGGTGAGATAGTTAGGGGCAGTGTTGTGAATGACTTTGTAGGTCAGAGTGAGTAGTTTGAATTTGATGCGTTGGGCAACCGGGAGCCAGTGGAGGGATAGGCAGAGGGGGGTGGCAGAGGTGGAGCGGTTGTTGAGGTGGATGAGTCTGGCTTCTGAGTTCAGGATGGTCAGAAGCGGGGAGAGCCTGCACTGGGGTAGGCCGGTGAGGAGGGAGTTGCAGTAGTCGAGGCGTGAGATAATCAGGGAGTGTACGAGTAGTTTAGTGGTGTCTGGGGTAAGGAGGGAGCGTATCTTGGCGATGTTGCGAAGGTGGAGCCTGCATGTGTTTGTAAGTGATTTGACATGAGGTTGGAAGGAAAGGTTTGAGTCCAGAATGACGCCAAGGACTTTGGCTTGCGGGGAGGGATTGATGGTGGTGTTGTTGGTAGTGACATCCATACGATGTGTCGCTTAGTAGGTTTGTGATTGTGAGGAGATTGAGGGGGTGATCTGGGGAGTGGAGAGATAGATCTGGGTGTCATCAGCATAGAGGTGGTATTGGAAGCCATGGGAGGTTATCAGTTGGCCCAGGGAGGAGGTATAGAGAGAGAAATGGAGGGGCACAAGAACAGAACCTTGGGGTACCCCTACAGAAAGAGGAAGCGGAGCAGAGGAGGAGGAGTTGTATGTGACACTGAAAGTGCGCTGAGAAAGGTAAGAGGAGAACCAGGAGAGAGCAGAGTCACGGAGGCCGATGGGGGGGAGTTTACTGAGGAGGAGCGGGTGGTCGACTGTGTCAAAGGCAGTGGAAAGGTCAAGGAGTATGAGTATTTAGTAATGGTCGTTGGTTTTAGCAGTTAGTAAATTATCTTTTTACCTGTCTGTAAGGTGGGGGCATTCTTCCCTCCAGCCACCAAAGTAAGAAGCCTTTCTCCCACTGACCCCTGATTAATTTATTTTAGTAGGGGTTTCCTAAAATCATAATATTCAAGGATTCTTCTGGGCTACAAATGCAAAATAACCACTAAATACAAAATAATATGCAACATATAGGCATCCCTCAAATATATCACCTTGTCGGCACATAATTATCGACAAGCAAGGGCAGATCTGGATCTAAATAATGTGATTAACACCATCCATGAATAAGGAGTGAATGCAAGTTCAATTAAAATCATTAAATATACATTGGAATATATAATCAGAAAGATTATCAACCAGAGCACATACATATGACAATGCCTCAGACACAAAAAAAATACCTTTTATCCACAATAACAAGAAGTTCACAAAGAAGGAGGAACAACCAACATATGCATACTCCACATGCACCATAATCAGGGGCGGACTGATAACTCATATGGCCCCTGGGCAATAGGGGATCATGGTGCCCGTGTCCTTGCCCAAACTCAAAAAAGCCTATGAAAAAGGTACCAGGAGCATCTCATGGGGCCCCCTACTGACCCCAGGCCCTCGGGCAGTGCCCGAGTTTCCAAATGGTCAGTCCGCCCCTGACCATAACCTAAAATTCCAGTACCAGGACACCGCCACCCCTTCCCACATTTGACAAGCACACCTTCCAGGTGGTCCCATTCAAACTGGTTTTCCAAAAATTTGTGTCCCACCCAGGGGCGGACTGACAACTCATGGGGCCCCCAGGCAATACGGGATCATGGGGCCCCTGTGTCCTTGCCCAAACTCAAAAAAGTCTATGACAAAGGTACCAGGGGCATCTCATGGGGCCCCCTACTGACCCCGGGCCCTCGAGCAGTGCCCGAGTTTCCAAATGGTCAGTCCACCCCTGGTCCCACCTGACCAATCGCTTTCCAAATCTGTCCAAAATGTTAAAAAAACAAACAAACAAGTTTTGACTGGAGTGGAGTTTTATCTTTGAGCATTGGGAGTTATTGGGAGGTGCATATGTTATGCAAATTCATCTGGACATGTAGGATTGAGTTTGTCTAATGTAAAGAAGAGGGTTAAAATTGAAGTCAGCGACAGCTAGAATTTTTTTCTGCCGTGTGCTGGGCCACCAATGACATAACTTTATAAAGCAAGGACAGTAAACTTGTCCTTTGTTTAGAAAGTTTGGAGACCTCTGGTATAGAGGAATGCGCTATAGAATTTAACATTTTAATTGATTGCCTACGTGCCTCAAAAATCCATTGTATTCCTATTTTTTGTTGAGTTTTTATACGTCTTCATAGTGTAGGAGAAAACCAACACCAACACAAGTAGAACAGGTAGATTCCTGGTTGGTATTTAAACTAGAGACCCTATATCTTTGAGTGCTAACCGCAAAGCCACCATGATGTCCTTATTGCTGGACTGTATACTACCTCCATCACCAACACCCACCAATATCACCCACCACCAACACCCACCAATACCACCCACCATCCAAGGGAATTTCAACCAAGAACCCTAGTGTTTCAAGGCATGAGTGCTAACCACAAAGCCACCATGATGTCCTTTTTGCTGGACTGTATACTACCACCATCACTAACACCCACCAATATCACCCACCACCAATACCACCCACCATCCAAGGGTATTTCAACCAAGAACCCTAATGCTTCAAGGTATGAGTGCTAACCACAAAGCCACCATTATGTTCTTATTGCTGGACTGTATACTACCACCATCACCAACACCCACCAATATCACCCACCACCAACACCCACCAATACCACCCACTATCTTAGGGGATTTCAACCAAGAACCCTAGTGTTTCAAGGCATGAGTGCTAACCACGAAGCCACCATGATGTCCTCATTGCTGGACTGTATACTACCACCATCACCAACACCCACCAATACCACCCACCATCTAAGGGGATTTCAACCAAGAACCCTAATGCTTCAAGGTATGAGTGCTAACCACAAAGTCATCATTATGTTCTTATTGCTGGACTGTATACGACCACCATCACCAACACCCACCAATATCACCCACCACCAACATCCACCAATACCACCTACCATCCAAGGGGGTTTCAACCAAGAACCCTAGTGTTTCAAGGCATGAGTGCTAACCACAAAGCCACCATGATGTCCTTTTTGCTGGACTGTATACTACCTCCATCACTAACACCCACCAGTATCACCCACCACCAATACCACCCCCCATCCAAGGCTATTTCAACCAAGAACCCTAATGCTTCAAGGTATGAGTGCTAACCACAAAGCCACCATGATGTCCTTATTGCTGGACTGTATACTGTCGGCATCACCCACCAATATCACCCACCACCAACACCCACCAATACCACCCACCATCCAAGGGGATTTCAACCAAGAACCCTAATGCTTCAAGGTATGAGTGCTAACCACAAAGCCACCATGATGTCCTCATTGCTGGACTGTATACTACCACCATCACCAACACCCACCAATATCACCCACCACCAACACCCACCAATACCACCTACCATCCAAGGGGGTTTCAACCAAGAACCCTAGTGTTTAAAGGCATGAGTGCTAACCACAAAGCCACCATGATGTCCTTATTGCTGGACTGTATACTACCACCATCACCAACACCCACCAATATCACCCACCACCAACACCCACCAATACCAACCACCATCCAAGGGGATTTAAACCAAGAACCCTAATGCTTCAAGGTATGAGTGCTAACCAAAAAGCCATCATTATGTTCTTATTGCTGGACTGTATACTACTACCATCACCAACACCCACCAATATCTCCCACCACCAACACCCACCAATACACCTACCATCTAAGGGGATTTCAACCAAGAACCCTAGTGTTTCAAGGCATGAGTGCTAACCACAAAGCCACCATGATGTCCTCATTGCTGGACTGTATACTACCACCATCACCAACACCCACCAATATCACCCACCACCAACACCACCTACCATCCAAGGGAGTTTCAACCAAGAACCCTAGTGTTTAAAGGCATGAGTGCTAACCACAAAGCCACCATGATGTCCTTATTGCTGGACTGTATACTACCACCATCACCAACACCCACCAATATCACCCACCACCAACACCCACCAATACCAACCACCATCCAACGGGATTTCAACCAAGAACCCTAATGCTTCAAGGTATGAGTGCTAACCAAAAAGCCATCATTATGTTCTTATTGCTGGACTGTATACTACCACCATCACCAACACCCACCAATATCTCCCACCACCAACACCCACCAATACCACCTACCATCTAAGGGGATTTCAACCAAGAACCCTAGTGTTTCAAGGCATGAGTGCTAACCACAAAGCCACCATGATGTCCTCATTGCTGGACTGTATACTACCACCATCACCAACACCCACCAATATCACCTACCATCCAAGGGGGTTTTAACCAAGAACCCTAGTGTTTTAAGGCATGAGTGCTAACCACAAAGCCACCATGATGTCCTTATTGCTGAACTGTATACTACCATTATCACCAACACCCACCAATATCACACACCAATACCAACCACCATCCAATAGGGGTTTCAACCAAGAACCCTAATACTTCAAGGCATGAGTGCTAACCACAAAGCCACTGTTGATTAATTGACTGGGTGCCTCAAAAGTCTGTTGGTTTCCTATTTTTTATTGTGTTTTTCTATTTATACTTTGGATGTGGCATCGATACTATGGCCGCACAATTCAGTCTACGATATTGACTACATAAAACATACTCGTAGGTTAACTGGCCCTTGTCTGAACTGACCCTAGTATGTGATATAGGGTCCATAGATTGTAGGCTCCTCGGAGGCAGGGATTATGTGAATGCATACTTTGTAAAGACCTGTATAAATTGTTGCTATATAAAAAACCCTTATAGTATACACACTTTCATGCAATATCAATTAGTGCAAAACAGATGATGTCACCGAATGGTGATTCTCAGTGACTAAATAGTTTAATAGGGTATGGTAAAATTGTGCGGATCCTGAGGGATCACAATGCCAGGCGTGTGGATATCCTGATCCGGGAGTGATAGATGGTGTGCTTCAAATGAATGAAATACGCACTCACCAGAAGTGCGTTTATAACACGCAATATGAAATCCTGCGTTTCCAAGCAATTAGTGGATCATCTGTTCCCAGGTCAGGTCATATATCAGATAACCATCTGGAAACATCAGCATAGAAGTATCGTGGTCCTTTGGTGCGTATCGCCATCTTGGGTCATCTTTTTTAGAATGGGCACTGCGAATGAAGGCACTCACACAGAGTGCCCAATAAGAGACCACATAGCGTGATACTGTATAAAGTACCTTTATTCCAATTAAATGAGTGTTACAGGAAATAAAATAAAATGTACTGACCATATGTTCCAAGTGGCCACCAGCGGTGGTCAGACGTCCGGTTGCTGTAGCCCCCCTGACGAGTTTCGTGCGATGCACGTAGTCATAGGGTACAAGAGCATTTCAGCTTGCTAAACACTGGCACAAAGACTCTTCCTTCTGGGTCGGATACAAGCCTAATAAGATGGGGATCCCTCTCTTCAAGTTTTATGTATATCTAAATTTTGCATCCGCAACATAATATTGCAATACCTCAACAGCAGAATGCAGAGCTGTAGATTGAAGAGCAAGGCGTTCTATTTTGTTGACATGTCATACCTCCCTGCACCAGTTCAACTTCATTTCAGTCAGGAAATATAAAATAGCCTCGGTTCCCCTGCAGCTATACATAAAATGGATGTTCCTGTACATTATCAGGGTTATAAAGTGCAATGTGTCCTCAGGGCGGCCAAGGTCTTATTTTACTTGTAATTATATGTTGACCAGAGATTTGACATTGTCTCTCAGTGTCTCAGCGTCTGCAGAGTTTCTGAAGGGCTCACAAACTATTTAAAAATAGATATCCATCGCTGCTGGGCGCCGAGAAGGGCGATACAATCTCACTGCAGGACAGGAGAGCGCGTTAAGAGAAACTAGAACTTGTTTTCAGCGGTCTCGCATTCTGTTGTTGTTATTGTAAGGTTTAATTCAAAATACATGTTGACGTGACTCATATTTTGCTGCTCCGTATTTCAGCGTTTGCCCCTTAGTAGAAGAGTCGAGACTTTCTCAACCTTTCTACCCACAGGAACTCTTGAAATTATTTTTCAGCCGCATGCTCCAAAAATAGTATCTCTACAAATCCAATGTACATTAGTATGATCAGCAGGTTGGGGATACAGATAAAAAAAAATAATAATTTTACATATCTTGAGTATTTGATACTCAAGTTGGATCATTTTTTACATTCTATACTTTCTCTGGTAACTTTATTTTCGGCAATAAGCATGAAATAAAGCATTAATAATGATTCGAAAAACACAATAAAATTTATAATTTCCCTTTATATTGTTGATGATCATTTGAGAAATGCCTTACATAGGTGGTTGGTGATGAAGTCCCTCCGATCCCCCATACATAGATAGTCTATGTAGTGTCCTCCTGGTGGTCAGTGGAGAGGTGGTACCTTCATAGGTGGTTGGTAATGAAGTCCCCCTGTCCCCCCATACATAGTCTATGTAGTGTCCTCCTGGTGGTCAGTGGTGAGGTGCCCCCTTCATAGGTGGTTGGTGATTAAGTCCCCCCATACATAGATAGTCCATGTAGTGTCCTCCTGGTGGTCAGTGGTGAGGTGCCCCCTTCATAGGTGGTTGGTGATTAAGTCCCCCCATACATAGATAGTCTATGTAGTGTCCTCCTAAGAGTCAGTGGTGAGGTGCCCCCTTCATAGGTGGTTGGTGATTAAGTCCCCCCATACATAGATAGTCTATGTAGTGTCCTCCTGGTGGTCAGTGGTGAGGTGCCCCCTTCATAGGTGGTTGGTGATTAAGTCCCCCCATACATAGATAGTCTATGTAGTGTCCTCCTAAGAGTCAGTGGTGAGGTGCCTCCTTCATAGGTGGTTGGTGATTAACTCCCCCCATACATAAATAGTCTATGTAGTGTCCTCCTGGCGGTCAGTGGTGAGGTGCCCCCTTCATAGGTGGTTGGTGATTAAGTCCCCCCATACATAGATAGTCTATGTAGTGTCCTCCTAAGAGTCAGTGGTGAGGTGCCCCCTTCATAGGTGGTTGGTGATTAAGTCCCCCCATACATAGATAGTCTATGTAGTGTCCTCCTGGTGGTCAGTGGTGAGGTGCCCCCTTCATAGGTGGTTGGTGATTAAGTCCCCCCATACATAGATAGTCTATGTAGTGTCCTCCTGGCGGTCAGTGGTGAGGTGCCCCCTTCATAGGTGGTTGGTGATTAAGTCCCCCCATACATAGATAGTCTATGTATTGTCCTCCTCGTGGTTAGTGGAGAGGTGCCCCCTTCATAGGTAATCAGTGCAGGGCCCTCTTACATTGGTGGTCAGTGGAAAGGTGCCTCGTGTTGGCAGTCGATGGTGAACTGTCCCCTCACATTGGTGGTCAGTGGAGAAGTGCCCCCTTCATTGGTGATCAGTGCAGGGTCCTCTTACATGTAAGGGGATAATTCTCAACTGTAAGGGAACCTGACATGTAACTGACTACCAATGTAAAGAGGCCCTTCTCCACTGAGTACAAATGAAGGGGACAACTACTTTGACCACCAATGCAAGGAAGAAGTGCACTGACCACTAATATAACGAGACATTTATCATCTGACCACCAAGTTGGACATCGCGCCCTTCTTCTTTCCTGTTATTCCAGCTCTACATTTGGAAATGACCTTAAGGCTGTTCCAGAAAGGCAGCAGCCCAAACCCTAAGAGGGTTTACCGCTAGTATCCACCATTGGGCACAACTGACTGGAGGGACATCTCCCTAGCCACCCACACAACTACCCACCTATGACCAGTGACTGATCCAGTAAGTCCAGTGCTGTCTTTAGCACAAACCCTTACATTAGTGGTCAGTGTAGTACTTCCTTGTATTGGTGGTCAATGTAGCTCTCCCCCTACATTTGTAGTCAATGAGGAAGGGCAGTTTTACATCAGTGGTCAGTTACATGCCAGGTTCCCTTACATTGGCAGTCAATGGTGAACTGCCCCCTCACATTGGTGGTCAGTATAGAAGTGTTGCCTTGCATTAGTTATCAGTGGAGGAATGCTCACTTACACTGGTGGTCAGTGGAGAAATGCCCCCATATATTGCAAGTCAGTGTAGTTCTCCCTCACCTTGGTTATCAGTGAAGTAAGTCCCCTTACCCTTGGTGGTATGTGGGAAGATTACACATTTCGGGCAGCTTAAAAAAGATAATTGCTACTGGTTACTTACCTGACCTTATCTCCACTGCACCAGTGATGGTGAGTAATGTCACCCTGTAAGTAACACCAGTCTAGAAATCAATCCACCACAGCTCAAGTAACCCTTAGCAACCGCTGGATGAACTTTTGGGTTTCACAGAACCCTAGTTGAGAAAGGAAGGTTTATGTATAGATTTTATACACTCACCGGCCACTTTATTAGGTCCACCTGTTCATTTGCTTGGTAACACAAATTGCTAATCAGCCAATCCCATGGCAGCAACTCAATGCATTTAGGCATCTAGATGTGGTGAAGACAACTTGCTGAAGTTCAAGCCGAGCATCGGAATGGGGAAGAAAGGAGATTTAAGTGACTTTAAACGTGGCATGGTTGTTGGTGCCAGACAGGCTGGTCTGAGTATTTCAAAAACTGCTGATCTGCTGGGATTTTCACGCACAACCATCTCTAGGGTTTACAGAGAATGGTCCGAAAAAGAGAAAATATCCAGCAAGCAGCAGTTGTGTGGAGGAAAATGCCTTGTTGATGTCAGAGGTGAGAGGAGATTGGGCAGACTGGTTCCAGATGATAGAAAGGGAACAGTAACTCATATCAATATGAACCAAAATCTCTGAGGAATGTTTCCAACACAGGGGCGGACTGACCATTTGGAAACTCGGGCAATGCCCGAGGGCCCGGGGTCAGTAGGGGGCCCCATGAGATGCCTCTGGTACCTTTTTCAAAGGGGTTTTTTGAGTTTGGGCAAGGACACAGGGGCCCCATGATCCCCTATTGCCCGAGGGCCCCATGAGTTGTCAGTCCGCCGCTGTTCCAACACCTTCTTGAATGAATCTATGCCACGAAGAAGGAAGACCGTTCTGAAGGCAAAGGAGAGTCCACCCGGTAATAGCAAGGTGAACCCAATAAAGTGGCCGGGGAGTGTAGATTCCTTGTATATGTATAGAATGTGTAGATTCCTTGCTGAAAACAGCTGGGATAAAAACAATTGCAGGATAAATAGTTTTTTTTTTTTTTTAATAAATTGGATCTAACCCTTTCTTACTCTATCCAAAACATGAAAAAAAGTTTTGGATTTTGTAAACCCAATCACCCCAAATCTCATATAAGCTTTACCATGTCATTTAATTTGGCTGCTGATGGAAACCACAGGAGTCTGTTTTAACACACAATTCACAGACATAGTTCACTGTTGTCACCATCAGGAAACCCGCCCTGAACAACGCTACAGGAGATCAGAAGTGCTGAGATGCAACAAAGAATAAAAAAGGGAAAATAGGCATTTCATTTTAACCTCTTGACCTCCAGAAAGTTTTCCCCCTTCATGACCAGGGCATTTTATGCCATTCAGCACTGCGCTACTTTAACTGACAATTGCACAGTCATGCAACTCTATACCCAAATGACATTTACAGTTGCAAGAAAAAGTATGTGAACCCCTTGGGATTACGTGGAGTTTTGCATGAATTGGGCATAAAATGTGCTCTGAACGTCATCTAAGTCACAACAATAGAAGAACACAGTCTGCTGAACATAATACTACACAAACATTAGATGTTGCCATGGTTTAATTGCACATAACATGTAAACATTCACAGTGCAGGGAGGAAAAAGTATGTGAGGCCCTAGCTTAATGACTTCTCCCAGAGCTAATTGGAGCCAGGAGTGAGCCAACCTTGACTCCAATCAGTGTGATGATATTGGATGTGTTGCTGTCAGCTGTCCTGCCCTTAAAAAACACACACCTGTTTTGGGTTTACTGGTTTCAAGAAGCACTGTCTGATGTGAACCATGCCTCGCAGAAAAGAGCTCTCAGAAGACCTATGATCAAGAATTGTTGACTTTCATGAAGCTGGAAAGGGTTACAAAAGTATCTCCAAAAGCCTTGATGTTCATGTGTCCACGGTAAGACAGACTGTGTGCAAATGGAGAAAGTTTAGCACTGTTGCTACTTTCCCTAGGCGTGGTCGTCCTGTAAAAATGGCTGCAAGAGCACAGCGCAGAATGCTGCATGAGGTAAAGAAGAATCCCAGAGTGTCAGCTAAAGACCTACAGAAATCTCTGGCACATGCTAACATTTTTGTTGACACATCTACAATAAGGAAAACATTAAACAAGAATGGAGTACATGGGAGGACACCACGGAGGAAGCCATTGCTGGCCAAAAAGAATATTGCAGCACGTTTGAAGTTTGCAAAAGAGCACCTGGATGTTCCACAGCACTACTGGCAAAATATACTGTGGACAGATGAAACCAAGATTGAGTTGTTTGGGAAGAACACACAACACTATGTGTGGAGAAAAAAGGCCCAGCACACCAACATCAAAACCTCATCCCCACTGTAAAACATGGCGGAGGGAGCATCATGGTTTGGGGCTGCTTTGCTGCCTCAGGGCCTGGACGGATTGTTGTCATTGATGGGAAAATGAATTCCAGAGTTTATCAAGACATTTTGCAGAAAAGCGTACGACCATCTGTCCACCAACTGAAGCTCCGCAGAGGATGGGTGATGCAACAGGACAATGACCCAAAGCATACAAGTAATTCAACAAAACAATGGCTGCAACAGCACAGAATATGCCTTCTGGAGTGGCCCAGTCAGAGTCCTGACCTCAACCCAATTGAAATGCTGTGGCATGACCTTAAGAGACATCCCAGGAATATTGCTACACTGAAACAGTTTTGTGAAGAGGAGTGGTCCAAAAATATTCCAGATCGTTGTGCAGGTCTGATCTGCAACTACAGGAAACGTTTGGTTGAGGTTATTACTGCCAAAGGAGGGTCAAGCAGTTATTAAGTCCAAAGGTTCACATACTTTTTCCTCCCTGCACCGTGAATGTTTACATGTTATGTGCAATTAAACCATGGCAACATCTAATGTTTGTGTAGTATTATGTTCAGCAGACTGTGTTCTTCTATTGTTGTGACTTAGATGACGTTCAGAGCACATTTTATGCCCAATTCATGCAAAACTCCACATAATCCCAAGGGGTTCACATACTTTTTCTTGCAACTGTATATCATTTTTTTCACATAAATAAAGCTTTCTTTTGGTGGTATTTTATAATCACTGATTTTTTTAATTATTATTATTATTATATAAACAAAAAAGGCTGAATATTGTGAATAAAAATATTTTCTACATTCTGTTATAAAACATATCCAATAAAAAAATTAAAAATAAAATGTCTTCATAAATTAAGGCCAAAATGTATTCTGCTACATGTAAAAAAAAATCCCAGTATTGTTTATTAATTGGTTTGTGTGAAAGATATACAGTTGTGACCAAAATTATTCAACCCCCACTGAAATTGAGTGTTTTGGCCAGTTTGACATTGCTTTTGATCATTCAGTCATCTTGCTTACATTTACATTAAAGAGGCACTTGTAGGTCAGACAAATATAACATAACAGTTATAATGAAATAACCACAAATGTCTTTTCTGTGCTCACAGCATTATCAGTTTTATTCAACCCCCAAGTGACATTCAATCTTAGTACTTAGTACAGCATCCTTTTACAGTTATAACAGCTTTTAAACGTGAAGCATAGCTTGACACAAGTGTCTTGCAGCGATCTACGGGTATCTTCGCCCATTCTTCATGGGCAAAGGCCTCCAGTTCAGTCACATTCTTAGGCTTGCGCACTGCAACTGCTTTCTTTAAGTCCCACCAGAGGTTCTCAATCGGATTTAAGTCTGGTGACTGCGATGGCCACTCCAAAATGTTCCAGCCTTTCCTCTGCAACCATGCTCTAGTGGACTTGGAGGTATGCTTGGGATCATTGTCCTGTTGAAAGGTCCAACGTCTCCCAAGCCTCAGGTGTGTGACGGACTGCATCACGTTTCCATCCAATATCTCCTGGTACTGAAGAGAATTCATGGTACCTTGCACACGCTGAAGCTTCCCTGTACCTGCAGAAGCAAAACAGCCCCAAAGCATGATTGACCCTCCACCATGCTTCACAGTAGGCAAGGTGTTCTTTTCATCATAGGCCTTGTTCTTCCTCCTCCAAACATAGCGTTGATCCATGGGCCCAAACAGTTCTAATTTTGTTTCATCAGTCCACAGAACA
The DNA here is from genome assembly GCF_062004578.1 of Staurois parvus. NCBI lineage: Eukaryota > Metazoa > Chordata > Amphibia > Anura > Ranidae > Staurois > Staurois parvus. The sequence goes on from NW_028318840.1 coordinate 3,859,899, forward strand.
CTATCCCACAACTTTTGTGGTTTGTCCACATGGCTTTTGGCATACTGCAGTCGACTCTTCTTATTCTTTGGAGACAGCAAGGGGGTACGCCTGGGAGTTCTGGCACGGAGGCCTTCATTACGCAGTGTGCGTCTTATTGTCTGGGCTGAAACTTCTGTACCCACATCTGACAAATCTTTTCTCAGTTCCTCAGCAGTCACACGGGGACTTCTCTCCACTCTACGCTTCAGGTAGCGCACAGCAGTCGAAGTCAGCATCTTCTTTCTGCCACGACCAGGTAGCGTTTCAACAGTGCCCTTTGCCTTGAATTTGCGAATGATGCTTCCTAAGGTGTCTCTTGGTATGTTTAACATCTTTGCAATCTTCTTATAGCCATTGCCCTTCCTGTGAAGAGAAATCACCTCTTCTCTTGTCTTCCTGGACCATTCTCTTGCCTTCACCATGTTTGTAACCACACCAGTAAATGTCTAGAAGGAGCTGAGTATCACAGTCATTTTAAAGCTGCCTAATTGGTGCTTATTATGCTTGATTGCTGCTCGGTGACATCCACAGGTGTTTTCAATACCTGATGGAAAGCACCTGTATGAACCTCTGTTCTTCAGAGTGGTAGTCTTTAAGGGGTTGAATAATTGTGGCAATGAAGAAACCACATAAGAACCATTTACTACTGTATTACATAAACAATTGATGTCATTTTAGTTGCATTTGGGTAGTTACAACGTCCTTGTAGGATTTGATTCTGAATACAATTCCAAATGTACACTATAGTCCCTAAACCCCTTTACAGCATTGGGGGTTGAATAATTTTGGTCACAACTGTAGCATCTAAAAACTATAGTATATATACTGGAATTTATGCAGCTATAGACTCTATACTAGTAATAAAAAAAAATTGAAGGGAAAGAAACGGGGGAAAGGTTGCAAATGGACTTTAAAGGCACAGAAATTCCAAACACATAGTAGTAAAATCATTTGTACTTTATTATTACAATAAGTCATGAAAAAACATCTTGCAGTTTAACCCCTCGCCTACAGGGCACTTCTACCCCCTTCCTGCCTACAGGGCACTTCTACCCCCTTCCTGCCTACAGGACACTTCTACCCCCTTCCTGCCTACAGGGCACTTCTACCCCCTTCCTGCCTACAGGACACTTCTACCCCCTTCCTGCCTACCGGGCACTTCTACCCCCTTCCCGCCTACTGGGCACTTCTACCCCCTTCCTGCCTACAGGACACTTCTACCCCCTTCCTGCCTACCGGGCACTTCTACCCCCTTCCTGCCTACAGGGCACTTCTACCCCCTTCCTGCCTACAGGGCACTTCTACCCCCTTCCTGCCTACAGGGCACTTCTACCCCCTTCCTGCCTACAGGACACTTCTACCCCCTTCCTGCCTACAGGGCACTTCTACCCCCTTCCTGCCTACAGGACACTTCTACCCCCTTCCTGCCTACCGGGCACTTCTACCCCCTTCCCGCCTACTGGGCACTTCTACCCCCTTCCCGCCTATACAGGGCACTTCTACCCCCTTCCTGCCTATACAGGGCACTTCTACCCCCTTCCTGCCTATACAGGGCACTTCTACCCCCTTCCTGCCTACAGGGCACTTCTACCCCCTTCCTGCCTACAGGATGCTTCTACCCCCTTCCTGCCTACAGGGCACTTCTACCCCCTTCCTGCCTACAGGACGCTTCTACCCCCTTCCTGCCTACAGGGCGCTTCTACCCCCTTCCTGCCTACAGGGCACTTCTACCCCCTTCCTGCCTACAGGGCACTTCTACCCCCTTCCTGCCTACAGAGCACTTCTACCCCCTTCCTGCCTACAGGGCACTTCTACCCCCTTCCTGCCTACAGGACACTTCTACCCCCTTCCTGTCCAGGCCAATTTCCAGCTTTCAGCGCTGTCACACTTTGAATAACAATTGCGCGGTCATGCAACACTGTACCCATATGAAATTTTTAAAACATTTTTGAGACAGATAGAGCTTTATTTTGGTGGTATTTAATCACCTCTGGGATTTTTATTTTTTCTTAAACAAACCAAAAACCACTGAAAATTAAAAAAAAATATATTTTCTTAGTTTTTGTTATACAATTTTGTAAATAAGTGATTTTTCTCCTTCACTGATGTGCACTAATGAGGCTGCAGTGATGGGCACTGATAGGCTGCACTGATAGACACTGATAGGTGGCACTGATGAGGAGGCACTGGTAGGTTGCACTGATGGGCACTGAAAGGCAGCACTGATACATGACACTGTTATATGGCACTGATAGGTGGTACTGATAGGCAGCACTGACTGGCACTGTTAGGCAGCACTGACTGGCACTGATAGGCGGCACTGATGCGCACTGATAGGCGACACTGACTGGCACTGGTAGATGGCACTGATTGGCAGCACTAATAGGTGGCACTGATTGGCATTGATAGGCGGCACTGACTGGCACTGATGGGTGACATTGAAAGGCAGCTCAGATGGGCACTGATATGTGGCATTGATCTGCACTGGTATGCACTGATATGTGGTATTGATGTGGCACTGATGAGCACTGACTGCTGGCACTGATGGACACTGACAGGTGACACTTCTGGGGCCACACTGATCATCAGGGCACACTGATGATCAGTGTACATGTCCCCTCCACGGAATGCCGATTACCGGCTCTTCTCTCCTCTCCTCTGTCAGCGTGACAGCTCGAGAGGAGAGAAATGCCGATAACCGGCATTTCCGTGTTTACATGTGATGTCATCTTCGGCTCTTTCCGTGATCCGCTTTGCCTGAGGGACACAGCGCACCGGCGATCACCGCGCTGCACGCTCCTTGAGCCGCGCATGCGTGGTGAGAATGGAAGGACATCATATGACGTCCTATCAGATTGAGAGAACCACCTTGCGCCCGTCATTGGACTATATGGCGGGCGGAAGGTGGTTAAAAGAACATAGTTATACTGTCCCTGCAGACAATGTCCCACAGCCCACCATGTACAAGGAACACACTAATGATTAGGGATAAAAACCACCAGATGGATCCTATAGGGGGGTGAGAGGCATTAAGCCACAGGAAAAGAGCCCAACATGTTTCGCGACAAAGTTCGCTTCTTCAGGGACTTAGTTGTAAAATCTAAAAGAAATATACATGAATTGAATATATCAAATGACAACATGTGAACACAAGAAAAAGGCAAGATCATACATTAACATGATATGACTTACATATGATATCAATATGCAGCGTGCAGCAGCAAAACCCTCCATGTATAAGGGGTAGGCCTCCTCTGTATTTCCACAAGGCAAGGGGCCAATCAGAAGGTCAGATATGGGGGGGCGCAAAAAATGTCTGACAGTCCAAAAAACCTCAACGGTCTAAAATCAACCAGTAGAGAAAAGAGAGACACAAATAGTATATACTAGGGTTCAACCGAAAAAAATCGCAATAGCACATGTCTATAGATATTATCTTAAATTAGGCCATCCCAATGATGATACTTATTTGTTGAACATTACTTTTAACAGAAGTATTTGTGTCAAAGATCAAGTTTTCTTGCAGGAAAACAATGTTATCCTCCTTCTAAGCAACAGATGTAAAGAAAAAAAAGGGGGGGGGGGGTGTACCCTCAAATATTTAAAAGCTGGAAAAAGTTAAAAAATATCTCTGTTGGACAGATGGAAGCACCCCCTATAACATTACTATTTATATCATTGACACATGACAACTATCCAAAAAAGAAGGGAAAAGGGGGGAGGGGAAGAAAGTAAAACACATGCCTCCCCAGAGTAGCCTACTGCATAATAACTGACTCCCAGTCAGAATAGTGAGACAAGATAGTACATTCTTCTCTTCTGTTCTATACTAGTAATGTCTGTGTGGCTGAGATAGTGTGGCAGGAAATCTGGTGCTAACAAACACTGGCTGGGAGGGACACTAACTGACACAGAAGTCGCCAGGTGCACTTCAGTGTTCACTGTACACTGTACTAATGACACTAGCTGGGAAGGGGTTAACATCAAGGGGAAATCAAGGGGTTGACTGTGTGCATTTGTACACACAGAACTCTGTGCTGTGATTGGACACAGCAGGTTGTCAGCCAAAATCATTGGCTGAAACCTGCGCACAAACTCGTGCTATGTCCAATCACAGCATAGGGGGGCGCTTGCATGCGTGCCCCAAATGAAGAAGAAAGACGGTAGTGTACATGTACTGTACATTGCTGTGCCTGCACCTGCCACCCCAAGAATAACAATTGGTGATGCACAGTCGTTCAGTTCAGTTGGCAAATCAAGAAATGCCCGTAGCAAAAAAGAAAGAAGAAATGGCGCAGGGCATACATGACTAGGCCCAGAGTGGGGAAGGAGGAACAGAAAGGGTTAAGGCAGATCCAAGGGGTTTGTTTTGATAGTGGGGGTATTTGGTTGGTGGAAGGTTGAGAGTAGGTGGGGTTTCCTGCACCTTAGGGTGGGGGGTTTCAGTGAGGGGGCGTCAGTTGAGCTGGAAGTCAAGAGTGAGAGCTTCCCTCCCGCCCTCCCTGTTTTTGGTGAGTATTGGGTCTCTCCAGGCTAAAGGGGGTTATGTTGGTTCCTGGGCGGTTGTTGGTCTTTGGAGGCGGTTCTTATCTTGGAAGGTAAAGCAATGGTGTGGGACCCATCGGTGGTATGGGATGCCCGGAGGACATTCCCAGTTAACCAAGGTTTAACTGGAAGGTGGTGGTGCTGCACTGCGGACGGTATGGTCGTCTCCGAGCTGGTTGGTTGCGGCTGGAGGCCTAGTGTATAGGGTTGTCCGCAGGTGCATTTCGGATTGTTTGGGGGTGCCTTCGAAGACCAACAACAATTCTTTGGGTTTCTGTTATAAGGAATGGTTGGTGGATTTAAATTTGTGTTGTTAATAAAAGGCCATGTTGGCCATTTACTCCAAAATTGGTGTCATGTGTTTTGTAAGTATAATTGGTTAAGGGGAAAGGGGGGTTTGTACGGAACGGTCATGGTGGTAATGGGGAGTGGACAAGCCTATCTCTGGTGCAATAGTCAAGAAATGCCCGTAGCAAAAAAGAAAGAAGAAATGGCGCAGGGCATACATGACTAGGCCCAGAGTGGGGAAGGAGGAACAGAAAGGGTTAAGGCAGATCCAAGGGGTTTGTTTTGATAGTGGGGGTATTTGGTTGGTGGAAGGTTGAGATTAGGTGGGGTTTCCTGCACTTTAGGGTGGGGGGTTTCAGTGAGGGGGCGTCAGTTGAGCTGGAAGTCAGGAGTGAGAGCTTCCCTCCCGCCCTCCCTGTTTTTGGTGAGTATTGGGTCCCTCCAGGTTAAGGGGGGTTATGTTGGTTCCTGGGCGGTTGTTGGTCTTTGGAGGCGGTTCTTATCTTGGAAGGTAAAAACAATGGTGTGGGACCCATCGGTGGTATGGGATACCCGGGGACATTCCCAGTTAACCAAGGTTTAACTGGAAGGTGGTGGTGCTGCACTGCGGACGGTATGGTTGTCTCCGAGCTGGTTGGTTGCGGCTGGAGGCCTAGTGTATAGGGTTGTCCGCAGATGCATTTCGGATTGTTTGGGGGTGCCTTCGAAGACCAACAACAATTCTTTGGGTTTCTGTTATAAGGAATGGTTGGTGGATTTAGATTTGTGTTGTTAATAAAAGGCCATGTTGGCCATTTACTCCAAAATTGGTGTCGTGTTTTTTAAGTATAATTGGTTAAGGGGAAAGGGGGGTTTGTACGGAACGGTCATGGTGGCAATGGGGAGTAGACAAGCCTATCTCTGGTGCAATAGTCAAGAAATGCCCGTAGCAAAAAAGAAAGAAGAAATGGCGCAGGGCATACATGACTAGGCCCAGAGTGGGGAAGGAGGAACAGAAAGGGTTAAGGCAGATCCAAGGGGTTTGTTTTGATAGTGGGGGTATTTGGTTGGTGGAAGGTTGAGAGTAGGTGGGGTTTCCTGCACCTTAGGGTGGGGGGTTTCAGTGAAGGGGCGTCAGTTGAGCTGGAAGTCAGGAGTGAGAGCTTCCCTCCCGCCCTCCCTGTTTTTGGTGAGTATTGGGTCTCTCCAGGCTAAAGGGGGTTATGTTGGTTCCTGGGCGGTTGTTGGTCTTTGGAGGCGGTTCTCATCTTGGAAGGTAAAACAATGGTGTGGGACCCATCGGTGGTATGGGATGCCCGGGGACATTCCCAGTTAACCAAGGTTTAACTGGAAGGTGGTGGTGCTGCACTGCGGACGGTATGGTTGTCTCCGAGCTGGTTGGTTGCGGCTGGAGGCCTAGTGTATAGGGTTGTCCGCAGATGCATTTCGGATTGTTTGGGGGTGCCTTCGAAGACCAACAACAATTCTTTGGGTTTCTGTTATAAGGAATGGTTGGTGGATTTAGATTTGTGTTGTTAATAAAAGGCCATGTTGGCCATTTACTCCAAAATTGGTGTCGTGTTTTGTAAGTATAATTGGTTAAGGGGAAAGGGGGGTTTGTACGGAACGGCCATGGTGGCAATGGGGAGTAGACAAGCCTATCTCTGGTGCAATAGTCATGATTTTAGTTGAATTGTTACGTGAACGCCAAGAGTTCCGGCAACGCCAATGCTAAGAGTTCAGCATTTCTCCATGCAGTTCAAGAAGCGATGATCAAACTGCATGGAGAAAGAAGTGCAGGCTCAGAAAACGTGGTCTTAAGTCGAAGCATTAATAATATGGCACTTTAATGGTGAATTTTCTCTTGCCCCGCATTCCTCCTTTAAATTCAGTTTTCAATCGCTTTCGGTGAATACTGAGACCCCGTCTCGAAATCCCTTTTAATCTTTGCTGGGATGGAAAAATATTAACCCTAATTTGAAGTTCAATCATTTCCTGAATGATGCTTTTCTTTTATGTGGCTCCAGTGTCACCGCTGCTTCATGGAATGGAAAACCAACATATTTTATGAAAATGCCTATTATATTATGGACTGTCTTTGAGAGAAATCTATTGCTCCGGTTTGGGAAATAAATGAATTTATGTATTATTTCTGAGCGGCCCGTGTGAGCGGAATGCCCAGAGCTGCATAATGTAAGATAAATAGCAATGGCCGCAATCAAGCGCAGCTCTCAATCAACAGTTGACGCCTCGAAGTATAGCTTTCGTTGTTCCTCTGCCAGCCATCGGCTATAGATAATCAAAGCTGGATTTTGATAGGATACCACCTAGACCGGATTTTCTTAACCCTTTCAGCCCAGAGGAACCCCTAAAAATTTCAGGTCTCGGTGAACCCTTACTAAATTCAATTTATCGGGGGTCAATGGCAAATGTGTTCCTTACAGAGGTGGTCAAAATGCCATCCTTTAGGAGGAGCCACACCACGCCGTGACGTCACGCCGCCGGAGCAACGTGGAGCTCCGGCGGCCATTTTAACATACCAGCTGGTCAGTGCTTTTTCAGACTACTGTCTGCAATGATTTTTTCCTGATCTACCCAGATGTACCCTGATGTATCTTTAATAATAAAAGCCTTCACAACATACTACACTATGGGAGTGTTTTTGTCACCCCCTGGGGGAGTGTTCTAGCCCACAGATCCACTCTAAGGAAAGAATACCACCCACTACCCAGACTATCCGGAGGGACAGCATCCATCAGGTTTACACAGGGGGACCCGTTTGAGGAAGAGGACCACCTACCTCGGACCCCATAGAGGGAGGACCACCTATTACCTAACATCAGGATAATCACACATAAGGCGCATTTAATATGCGCGTCCAGTGAGTGCGCATTTCATTACCACTACCACACGGATACCCAAGTCACCTCAATTTTTTATATTCATCTATATATTTGCTGGACTGTTCTATAATTCTATTATTAAGGACTTTACTGTTCTCTTTTGTCCACCTGTTGTTTATAAGCGCTGCACTCTTCATATACATTACAGACAGCTAAAAGGATTTTTGGTGTCATGATGCTGGCTCTACCAAGTAGCCTTGGTCCTACATCTATGCAGGCACCATCGAAATGGAGCTCAATCGGCCACAGATCAATGAACCCCTAGCAACCTCAAGACCTCTTTATTAGGTCCACCTGTTCAATTGCTTGGTAACAAAAATTGCTAATCGGCCAATCACATGGCAGCAACTCAATGCATTTAGGCTTCTAGGCATAGTGAAGACGACTTGCTGAAGTTCAAAGCGAGCATCAGAATGGGGAAGAAAGGGGATTTAAGTGACTTTGAACATTGGCATGGTTGTTGGTGCCAGACGGGCTGGTCTGAGTATTTCAAAAACTGCTGATCTACTGGGATTTTCACACACAACCATCTCATGTTTACAGAGAATGGTCCAAAAAAGAGAAAATATCCAGTGAGCTGCAGTTGTGTGAAGGAAAATGCCTTGTTGGTGTCATAGGTCAGAGGAGAATGAGCAGACTGGTTCAAAACAGCGGCGGACTGACCATTCAGAAACTCGGGCACTGCCCGAGGGCCAGGGGTCAGTCAGGGGCCCCATGAGATGCCCCTGGTACATTTCATAGACTTTTTTGAGCGTGGTTTAAGTGTGGGTGAGGACACAGGGGCCCCATGATCCCCTATTGCCCGGGGGCCCTATGAGTTGTCAGTCCGCCCCTGGTTCAAAATGATAGAAAGGCAACAGTAACTCAAATAAACACTTGTTACAACCAAAGTATGCAGAATACCATCTCTGAATGCACAACACATCGAACCTTGTAGTAGATGGGCTACAGCAGCAGAAGACCACACCGGGTGCCACTACTGTCAGCTAAGAACAAGAAACGGAGACTACAATTCACACAAGTTCACTAAATTTGGACAATAGAACATCGGAAAAAACGTTACTTGGTCTGATGAGTCTCAATTTCAGCTGGAACATTCAGATGGTAGGGTCAGAATTTGGCGTGAACAACATGAAAGCATGGATCCATCCTGCCTTGTATCAATGGTTCAGGCTGGTGGTGGTGGTGGTGTCATGGTGTGGGGGATCCATCCTGCCTTGTATCAACAGTTGAGGCTGGTGGTGGCGGTGTCATGGTGTGGTTGATCCATCCTGCCTCGTATCAATGGTTCAGGCTGGTGGTGGCGGTGTCATGGTGTGGTTGATCCATCCTGCCTCGTATCAATGGTTCAGGCTGGTGGTGGTGGTGTCATGGTGTGGTTGATCCATCCTGCCTCGTATCAATGGTTCAGGCTGGTGGTGGTGGTGGTGTCATGGTGTGGTGGATCCATCCTGCCTCGTATCAACGGCTGAGGCTGGTGGTGGTGTGATAGTGTGAGGGAGATTTTCTTGGCACACTTTTGGGCCCCTTACTACCAACTGAGCATTGTTTAAATTCTACGGTTTTCCTGAGTATTGTTGCTGACCATGTCCATCCCTTTATGACTCCAGTGTCCCCATCTTCTGATGGCTCCTTCCAGCAGGATAATGCACCATCTCAGATCATCTCCAACTAGTTTCTTGAACATGACAATGAGATCACTGGACTCCCATGGTCTCCACAGTCACCAGACCTCAATCCAATAAAACACGTTTGGGATGTGGTGGATTGGAAGATTCACATCATGGATGTACAGCCGACAAATCTCAGCAACTTTGTGATGCTCTCATGTCAATATGGACCAAAATCTCTGAGGAATGTGTCCAACACCTTGTTGAATCTATGCCATGAAGAACTAAGGCCAAAGGTGGTCCAACCCGATACTAGCAAGGTGGACCTAATAAAGTGACCGGTGAGTGTGTATCGTGCTACTGAAGTGTCCCACAGCTTCTCTGCACCCTGACGAACTTCAACTTTTAACCACCTCCCGTCCAGCCATTGTATATAAACGGCCGGACGGTGGCACTGCAGCGTTGAGTGGCTGTTTATAAACGGCCTCCCCGCACCCTGCTTATGCGCGCTCCCTGGGTGCGTGCAGCACCGCGATCTGGTGCCCGCTGTTTGCTCCGGACACAGTGAAACACCGATCGTAGGACGGGACCTCTGTACGAGGTCCCGATCATGTGATCACTGATTGGCCAATCAGTGATCACATGCAAAGTAGTAAGCAAGATGTCATCATTGCTTACTACGTGTGAAATCTGTGAATGATCACAGAGGTCACATGGTACAGGGCTATTCACAACAGCCTTGTACCATGTGACAAGCTGTGACCAATCACAGCTCACTCAGTAGTTCTCAATGGCTGCAAGAATGCAGACAGAGAGAAGGATCCTATATGAGTGTAAAAGCAATCAGTGTAAAAAAAAAACAAAAAACTTCATCACCCGCACAAGTAGTACAGTGTCACCATAGTGACACTGTACTGCTAGGGTGACAGTATGTAAAAAAAATAAAAATAAAATAATAATATAAAAAAAAAAAAAATGTAAAAAAAAAGTTTAAAAATTATAATTTTTGGTTATAAACTAATTTGCCTATTTTTTTTTACTAAAAAGATAACGGAATAAATTTTGGCCAAGATTTATGATGAAATATTATTTATTTGCAAAATTTTATAAGAAAAACACTTTTTTTCAAAATTTTTGTACATTTTCATTTACATAGCAAAAAAAATAAAAAACCCAGTGGTGAATAAATACCACCAAAATAAAGCTTTATCTGTCTCAAAAAAAAACGCAAAAAAATTCATATGGGTACAGTGTTGCATGACTGCGCAATTATCATTCAAAGTGTGATAGAGCTGAAAGCTGAAAATTGCCCTGGGCAGGAAGGGGGTGAAAGTGTCCGGACTGGAAGTGGTTAACAAAGCATTAAAAAAAAGAGCAAACAGGAGGCGCAAACCCCTAGTGCAAACAGGAGGCGCAAACCCCTAGTGCAAACAGGAGGCGCAAACCCCCAGTGCAAACAGGAGGCGCAAACCCCCAGTGCAAACAGGAGGCGCAAACCCCCAGTGCAAACAGGAGGCGGAAACCCCCAGTGCAAACAGGAGGCGCAAACCCCCAGTGCAAACAGGAGGCGCAAACCCCTAGTGCAAACAGGAGGCGGAAACCCCTAGTGCAAACAGGTGGCGGAAACCCCTAGTTCTAACAGGAGGCGGAAACCCCTAGTGCAAACAGGAGGCGCAAACCTCTAGAGCAAACAGGAGGCGCAAACCTCTAGAGCAAACAAGAGGCGCAAACCTCTAGAGCAAACAGGAGGCGCAAACCCCTAGTGCAAACAGAAGGTGCAAACCCCTAGTGCAAACAGGAGGCGCAAACTCCTAGTTCTAACAGGAGGCGCAAACTCCTAGTTCTAACAAGAGGCGAAACCCCAAGTTCTAACAGGAGGCGCAATCCCCTAGTGCAGTGGTCGGCAAGCCGCGGCTCGCGAGCCACATGCGGCTCTTTACACGCTTTAATGCGGCTCTTGTATGCCGGGCGCCCGCTCCCCTCCCTCCTCTCGGGCGGCAGGGACTCTGCAGCGTGATCCAAAAAAAAAAACAGCCAGGGCAGCGCGCTCAAATGCAATGATTGGCCAGTCTCGCTGCCACTCACATCCTGATAGCCAGTGATTGGCTGTCAGGATGTGTGTAGGCGGGGCAGCGTGACGAACGTGAGAGGAGCTAGGCTCCTCTCACAGTCCGCCCTGAAGACCGGAATGGCGCGGGAACACAGCGAGAGGAACGCGCGGAGCAAAGGTAAGTGAATTGACACAGGGGGGACTTGGCTTACTACTTGGGGGGGAATAGTACTGTGAGGGATGAATTAATATGGGGAATGAATTACTATAGGGGAGATGAAATACTATGGGGGATGAATTACTATATGGGGGATGAATTACTATATGGGGGATGAATTACTATATGGGGGATGAATTACTATGGGGGATGAATTACTATATGGGGGAAGAATTACTATATGGGGGATGAATTACTATATGGGGGATGAATTACTATAGGGGGGATGAATTACTATATGGGGGATGAATTACTATATGGGGGATGAATTACTATAGGGGGGATGAATTACTATATGGGGGATGAATTACTATGGGGGGTGAATTACTATATGGGGGATGAATTACTATGGGGGATGAATTACTATATGGGGGATGAATTACTATAGGGGGGATGAATTACTATATGGGGGATGAATTACTATGGGGGATGAATTACTATATGGGGGATGAATTACTATATGGGGGATGAATTACTATAGGGGGGATGAATTACTATATGGGGGATGAATTACTATGGGGGGTGAATTACTATATGGGGGATGAATTACTATAGGGGGGATGAATTACTATATGGGGGATGAATTACTATAGGGGGGATGAATTACTATATGGGGGATGAATTACTATGGGGGGTGAATTACTATATGGGGGATGAATTACTATATGGGGGATGAATTACTATAGGGGGGATGAATTACTATATGGGGGATGAATTACTATATGGGGGATGAATTACTATGGGGGATGAATTACTATATGGGGGATGAATTACTATGGGGGATTAATTACTATATGGGGGATTAATTACTATATGGGGGATTAATTACTATATGGGGGATGAATTACTATGGGGGATGAATTACTATATGGGGGATGAATTACTATATGGGGGATGTATTACTATGGGGGATGAATTACTATATGGGGGATGAATTACTATATGGGGGATGAATTACTATGGGGGATGAATTACTATAAAAACTTATTGAAACTAAAAACAGTGTACCATCCTATGTATTTTCAGTTTTAAAAATGTGGCTCTCAAAATAAATTTCAATCGTGGTTTTGGCGAGATTTGGCTCAGTTAAAAAAAAAGGTTGCCCACCACTGCCCTAGTGCAAACAGGAGGTGCTGTTTGCTCTTTTTTCAGTTGCTGATTTCCCTATCTGAGGAGGGCAGCATCTCCGAAAGGCTGTCCATAGGCGATTTTGGTCCTGGTTCCCCTGGCTTTGCTTTGGCATTTGATCCCTGGAGCACTGGAGAGTTTATTCAGGCATCAAAAAAGAACACCCTAGACTGTTCCTGGAGCTAAAAGAGCGACTGTGACAGTGTGCTTGGCTGCAGTTACACTAGTCGGGGAAAAGAACCTGGGGCAAAACAGGGGTGATCGCTACACTTGAACCTTCCCAATGCCAGTCCACTGCTTGGATCAGGGTTGGGAGCTCTTGTGAGGAGCACTGAGGTCGTGATGTTTTCAGGGAGCTATGTATATCACCCTTACAGCCCCACCCACCAACTATGATTTACCTGCATTTCATAGAGAAGCACACAGAGCCAGTAACCATGTCACTGGGTCTAACATAAGCAGGGGCGGACTGACCATTTGGAAATTCGGGCACTTCCCGAGGGCCCGGGGTCAGTAGGGGGCCCCGTGAGATGCCCCTGGTACCTTTTTCATAGGCCTTTTTGAGTTTGGCAAGGACACAGGGGCCCCATGATCCCCTATTGCCCAGGGGGTCAGTAGGGGGCCCCGTGAGATGCCCCTGGTACCTTTTTCATAGGCCTTTTTGAGTTTGGGCAAGGACACAGGGGCCCCATGATCCCCTATTGCCCGGGGGGGTCAGAAGGGGGCCCCATGAGATGCCCCTGGTACCTTTTTCATAGGCCTTTTTAAATTTGGGCAAGGACACAGGGGCCCCATGATCCCCTATTGCCCGGGGGGGTCAGAAGGGGGCCCCATGAGATGCCCCTGGTACCTTTTTCATAGGCCTTTTTGAGTTTGGGCAAGGACACAGAGGCCCCATGATCCCCTATTGCCCAGGGGGGTCAGAAGGGGGCCCCATGAGATGCCCCTGGTACCTTTTTCATAGGCCTTTTTGAGTTTGGGCAAGGACACAGGGGCCCCATGATCCCCTATTGCCCGGGGGGCCCCACGAGTTGTCAGTCCGCCCCTGAACATAAGCTATGCACATTGATAAAGAGAAGGGACCAGGAAAGGTAATACGAACAGATTAAACTTCAGCTTTGAACACCACAATGGTCTTTTCATAAGGGATATGCAGAGTCATCCCGGAACGCCACAGTCAGCATAAAGCCTTGACTTTGATTTTCTCTGTCACGGAACTCTTTGCTGACCTACAATATCTCGATAAACTCCCGAATGGTGCATTACCTTGCGCACATATTGCTGTGTATAGATCACACATTAGTTTCATCCAGTCTGGAGAAAAGACTGCAATCTCCGGTTTGGCTTTAGAAGTCCATTACAAAGAGAAGGTAGGTGAGATAACGGCTGATAAATCTCAGCGCTGAAATCATCGGATAAGTCATTAAAATAATTTTCTTTCCTCTTTTATCTTAAAAAACCCGCCTCGTGCCAGGGAAGGGATCAATTTTACAAGCCATTTCTGCCGCTCCAGTTTTACCCCCCCCCCCCCAGCACAGTCAATTGGCAAGTCGGTGTGAAAAAAGATTTTTATCATCCTCCTCCGATGTTGATGCGTTGTAGACCGCCGTCATCAATTCTCCCCGATGGCAGACAAATGTGTTTCCATCTGCAATTAACTTTTTTCTTTTTTTCTCCTTTCTTTTCCGCGAGTAATTCTAATATATTAATCAGAAACAATCTCCTTCACAATGGGAACTTCAGGCTTTTATTCCAGAGCTGAATCTCTGCAGAACAATGAGGGATCTATAAACCGGCGGTAACCTTGCTCCAAGAACGGGGTAGCCGCAGCGCCTTGCACTGCGCTGGTGGACTCGGGGCCTTGTGTTCATTACCTCCGGGATGAGCCGAATATCCATTACAGATCCTAAATTAGCTTCATTACTACAGGAAATGGAATCCGTGATGGCTTTATGGCCAGTTGGGCTTGAAACTTTTTTTTTTTTTTTGAGGTTTACAGTTTTACGTCCTCGTATATTACATCAGATTTCATTATGTGTTGCCCTCCAGAAAATGTGCCCCCCCTTCATAACTAGACCTTTTTTTTGGTATATGGCACTGCGCTACTTTAACTGGCAATTGGGCGGTCATGCAACTCTGTACAAAAATGAAATTTATATAATTTTTTCACACAAATGAAGCTTTTTTTGGTGGTATTTGATCACCGCTGGGGTTTTTTTTTGCTCTATACATGAAAAAAGACAGACAATGTAAAAAAATATATATTTCTTTTTTTACAGTTTTCCTTGTATATTACATCATATTTAATTATGGGTTGCCCTCCAGAAAATGCGCCCCCCTTCATGACCCAGGAGTGGACTGACTTTTCTTTTCTTTTTTCTTTTCTTTTTTTACAGTTTTACGTCCTCGTATATTACATCATATTACATCAGATTTCATTATGTGTTGCCCTCCAGAAAATGTGCCCCCCTTCATGACCAGGCCTTTTTTTTCTTATATGGCACTGCGCTACTTTAACTGGCAATTGGGCGGTCATGCAACTCTGTACACAAATGAAATATATATACTTTTTTTCACACAAATAGAGCTTTCTTTGGTGGTATTTGATCATCACTGCGTTTTTTTTTGCTCTATACATGAAAAAAGACCGACAATGTAAAAAAAAATATATATTTCTTTTTTTACAGTTTTACGTCCTCATATATTACATCATATTTATTTATGTGTTGCCCTCCAGAAAATGTGCCCCCCTTCATGACCCAGGGGCGGACTGACCATTTGGAAACTCGGGCACTGCCCGAGGGCCTGGGGTCAGTAGGGGGCCCCATGAGATGCCCCTG
This sequence comes from Staurois parvus, assembly GCF_062004578.1. NCBI lineage: Eukaryota > Metazoa > Chordata > Amphibia > Anura > Ranidae > Staurois > Staurois parvus. The sequence continues at coordinate 3,875,480 of NW_028318840.1, forward strand.
GTACCTTTTTCATAGGCTTTTTAGAGTTTGGGCAAGGACACAGGGGCCCCATGATCCCCTATTGCCCGGGGGCCGCATGAGTTGTCAGTCCGCCCCTGTCATGACCAGACCTTTTTTAGGTATATGGCACTGCGCCACTTTAACTGGCAATTGGGCAGTCATGCAACTCTGTACAAAAATGAAATTTATATAATTTTTTCACACAAATGAAGCTTTTTTTGGTGGTATTTGATCACCGCTGGGGTTTTTTTTGCTCTATACATGAAAAAAGACCGACAATGTAAAAAAAAAATATATATTTCTTTTTTTTTTAGTTTTACGTCCTCGTATATTACATCATATTACATCAGATTTCATTATGGGTTGCCCTCCAGAAAATGCGCCCCCCTTCATGACAAAGGGGCGGACTGACCATTTGGAAACTCGGGCACTGTCTGAGGACCCGGGGTCAGTAGGGGGCCCCATGAGATGCCCCTGCTACCTTTTTCATAGGCTTTTTTGAGTTTGGGCAAGGACACAGGGGCCCCATGATCCCCTATTGCCCGGGGGCCCCATGAGTTGTCAGTCCGCCCCTGTCATGACCGGACCTTTTTTTGGTATATGGCACTGCGCTACTTTAACTGGCAATTGGGCGGTCATGCAACTCTGTACAAAAATGAAATTTATATAATTTTTTCACACAAATGAAGCTTTTTTTGGTGGTATTTGATCACCGCTGGGTTTTTTTTTGCTCTATACATGAAAAAAGACCGACAATGTAAAAAAAAAATATATATTTCTTTTTTTTACAGTTTTACGTCCTCGTATATTATACATCATATTTAATTATGTGTACTTATGTGTTGCCCTCCAGAAAATGTGCTCCCTTTCATGACCAGACCTTTTTTTGGTATATGGCACTGCGCTACTTTAACTGGCAATTGGGTGGTCATGCAACACTGTACACAAATGAAATTTATATCATTTTTTCACACAAATAGAGCTTTTTTTGGTGGTATTTGATCACCACTGGGTTTTTGTTTTTTTGCTCTATACATGAAAAAAGACCGACAATGTAAAAAAATATATATACTGTATATTTCTTTTTTGCTTTGTAGCGCTAAAACATATCCAATAAAAAAATAAAAAAAATAAAATTTATTTTTTTTAAAGTGTATATTATTGGTTTGCATGAAAGAAGACCGACAATGTAAAAATATATATATATTTCTTTTTTTTACAGTTTTACGTCCTCGTATATTACATCATATTTAATTATGTGTTGCCCTCCAGAAAATGTGCCCCCCTTCATGACCAGACTTTTTTTGGTATATGACACAGCGCTACTTTATCTGGCAATTGGGCGGTCATGCAACACTGTACACAAATGAAATTTATATCATTTTTTCACACAAATAGAGCTTTTTTTGGTGGTATTTGGTCACCACTGGGTTTTTTTTCTAATTTTTTTGCTCTATACATGAAAAGAGACCGACAATGTAAAAAAATATATATATTTGTTTTTTTTTGCAGTTTTACGTCCTCGTATATTACATCATATTTAATTATGTGTTGCCCTCCAGAAAATGTGCCCCCCTTCATGACCAGACCTTTTTTTGGTATATGGCACTGCGCTACTTTAACTGGCAATTGGGCAGTCATGCAACACTGTACACAAATGAAATTTATATAATTTTTTCACACAAATGAAGCTTTTTTTGGTGGTATTTGGTCATCACTGTTTTTTTTTTTTGCTCTATACATGAAAAAAGACCGACAATGTAAAAAAATATATATATTTCTTTTTTTACAGTTTTACGTCCTCATATATTACATCATATTTAATTATGTGTTGCCCTCCAGAAAATGTGCCCCCCTTCATGACCCAGGGGCGGACTGACCATTTGGAAACTCGTGCACTGCCCGAGGGCCCGGGGTCAGTAGGGGGCCCCATGAGATGCCCCTGGTACCTTTTTCATAGGCTTTTTAGAGTTTGGGCAAGGACACAGGGGCCCCATGATCCCCTATTGCCCGGGGGCCGCATGAGTTGTCAGTCCGCCCCTGTCATGACCAGACCTTTTTTAGGTATATGGCACTGCGCCACTTTAACTGGCAATTGGGCGGTCATGCAACACTGTACACAAATGAAATATATATAATTTTTTCACACAAATAGAGCTTTTTTTAGTTGGTCTTTGATCACCACTGTTTTCTTTCTTTCTTTTTTTTTGCTCTATACATGAAAAAAGGCCGACAATGTAAAAAATATATATATATTTCTTTTTTGCTCTGTAGCTCTGAAACATATCCAATAAAAAAATAAAAAAAATAAAATTTCTTTATAAAGTGTATATTATTGGTTTGCATGAAAGTTATAGTGTCTACAAATGTCAGTATATATACTAGAATTTGTTTTTTTTATACTTGTAATGGCGGTGATCAGTGATTTATTGTGGGACTGTGATAGTGCGGCGGGCATTCTGACACTAACTAACAGTGACACTAATACAGTCATCAGAGCTAATAAAAAGCACTGACCAGGGGCGGACTGACCATTTGAGCACTTGAGTACTGCCCAAGGGCCCTGGATCAGTAGGGGGCCCCATGAAATGCCCCTGGTACCTTTTATAGGCTTTTTTGGTGTGCTTTGAGTGTGGGCAAGGACACAGGGGCCCTATGATCCCCTATTGCCCGGGGGCCCCATGAGTTGTCAGTCCGCCCCTGGCACTGACACTGTATTAATGACATTGGGCAGGAAGGGGATAACATCTGGGGTGATCAAAGGGTGTTGTGTTTTACTAGGGGACGTGCTGGTTTTTATCTCCCTGCTTTGCAGAGAGATAAATACCAGCACATCCCCGCTGACAGGAGAGAGATCTGTGTTGTTTACACTCACAGATCTCTCTCCTGTCAGCTGCTCCCCGAGCACCACGAATCCTGGCCAACAATCATTGGCTAGGGACCCAGTGATTGACACCTACAGGAGCCAATTACAGCATGGGTAGGACGGCACGTGCACCCCCTACCCGGAAATGCTAAATTGCATATATATACGTGATTTTGCACAGAGCGTTTGCCCTGTACCAGTAAAACTGCTGCAGGGTGGTCGGCAAGTGGTTAAAAACTTGATGTAGCACCCTCTTAGATAGGTGCTAGGTTAGGTCAATTTCGTTCTTAACTCTCCTATAATCAGTGAAACTGCCTGTGCTTACTTTGGTCTTCTCTGAGTTTCACAGGCTGTGAGTTGACTCTTCCCCCATCTTCTGAATGGTTGAGGAAGATAGTGGGTTGGGAGAGTCAAATTCACACTCTGAATATTTATGTCTCAGCCAATCCCTGGGATGGTGCCCAGGTGGTAGCTGTGAGGGAGCATAAATAACTTGAAGCCTGGGGCACAGGGGTTCTTGTCCAGGAGGAGGAGATCTCAGCCTGAAGGGCTGATGTCCTTCTGGGCAGTCCAGCTGGGATTTCTACTGCTGAAAGAAGTGAAAATTGCAGTTCAGTGTTTCTAAATGTAAAATAATGCACCTAGGGAAAAATAATCCCTTGAGTGATTACAACATTGGGGGCACATTGTTAGCCAGCACAACAGAGGAAAAGGACTTGGAGGTACTTATTTCAGATGATTGCAAAATGAGCAAACAGTGTGATCATGCAGTGGGGAAAGTGAACAGAATTCTAGGATGCATCACTAGAGGGGCTGCCAGCTGAAGAATAGAGGTCCTAATTCCTCTATATAGATCTTTATATCACTAGAGGGATCACCAGCAGGAGGAAGGAGGTCCTGATTCCTCTATATAGATCTTTATGTCACTAGAGAGGTCACCATTAGGAGGAAGGAGGTCCTGATTCCTCTATATAGATCTTTATGTCACTAGAGAGGTCACCAGTAGGAGGAAGGAGGTCCTGATTCCTCTATATAGATCTTTATATCACTAGTGGGGTCACCATTAGGAGGAAGGAGGTCCTGATTCCTTTATATAGATCTTTATGTCACTAGAGAGGTCACCAGTAGGAGGAAGGAGGTCCTGATTCCTCTATATAGATCTTTATATCACTAGAGGGGTCACCAGCTGGAGGAAGGAGGTCCTGATTCTCCTATATAGATCTTTATATCAATAGAGGGGTCACCAGTCGGAGGAAGGAGGTCCTGATTCCTCTACATAGATCTTTATATCACTAGATGGGTCACCAGCCAGAGGAAGGAGGTCCTGATTCCTCTATATAAATCTTTATATCATTAGAGAGGTCAGCAGCCGGAGGAAGGAGGTCCTGATTCCTCTTTATAGATCTTTATATCACTAGAGGGGTCACCAGGCAGAGGAAGGAGGTCCTGATTCCCCTATATAGATCTTTATATCACTAGAGAGGTCACCAGCCGGAGGAAGGAGGTCCTGATTCCTCTATATAGATCTTTATATCACTAGATGGGTCACCAGCCGCAGGAAGGAGGTCCTGATTCCTCTGTATAGATCTTTATATCACTAGAGAGGTCGCCAGCCGGAGGAAGGAGGTCCTGATTCCTCTTTATAGATCTTTATATCACTAGAGAGGTCGCCAGCCGGAGGAAGGAGGTTCTGATTCCTCTACATAGATCTTTATATCACTATAGAGGTCACCATCCGGAGGAAGGAGGTCCTGATTCCCTTATATAGATCTTTATATCACTAGAGGGGTCACCAGCAGGAGGAAGGAGGTCCTGATTCCCCTATATAGATCTTTATATCACTAGAGGGGTCACCAGCCAGAGGAAGGAGGTCCTGATTCCTCTATATAGATCTTTATATCACTAGAGAGATCACCAGCCGGAGGAAGGAGGTCCTGATTCTTCTACATAGATCTTTATATCACTAGAGGGGTCGCCAGCAGGCGGAAGGTGGTCCTAATCCCCTTATATAGATCTTTATATCACAAGAGGGGTCACCAGCAGGAGGAAGGAGGTCCTGATTCCTCTATATAGATCCTTTTATCACTAGAGGGGTCACAAGCAGGAGGAAGGAGGTTCTGATTCCTCTATATAGATCTTTATATCGCTAAAGAGGTCACCAGCTGGAGGAAGGAGGTCCTGATTCCTCTATATAGATCTTTATATCACTAGAGGGGTCTCCAGCAGGAGGAAGGAGGTCCTGATTCCTCTATATAGATCTTTATATCACTAGAGGGGTCTCCAGCAGGAGGAAGGAGGTCCTGATTCCTCTATATAGATCTTTATATCACTAGAGGGATCACTGGCAGGAGGAAGGAGGTCCTGATTCCCCTATATTGATCTTTAGTTAGACCTCATTTAGAATACTGTGTCCAGTTCTGGAGACCTCGCTTACAAAAGATATTAATACGATAGAACTATTACAACACCAAACCAAGAACTCAAGAACATGGGGACATGACCTTAAACTAACTGGTGGAAAGTTTAAAACTAATCTCAGAAAGTTCTATTTTACTGAAAGAGTAGCTGATGATTGGAATAAACTTCCAGCAGAGGTAGTGAGCCAGTCAACAGTAAATTGCTTCAGACATGCATGGGACAAACATAGATCTATACAAAAAATCATAGACAAAAAAGTTAACAAGGAACCCCCCCCCCCCCCCCGCCCAAAAAAAAGAACACAACCCCACCCCTCAAAAAAACAAAACAAAAATGGGCAGATTTGATGGACCACTCAGTCTTTTTTTGCCATCACTTTTCTATGTTTCTGTGATTGAGGTGCTGGCTCTGCTAACTTCTGCTGAACTCTGCTGGAGCTGACTGAGGGATATCTAACACTGACCCTCCCTGTGACCTTAAAGGTAAACCTCAGACATGAAGTATGAACAAAGCCTATCCTTCTATACTGTGCAGGTTCTCTCTTTTGCTCCGTTTTAAAAATGGAAGTGGACGAAAAACGGATGCAATCTGCTGTTCTCTACAGCTGCTCAAAGTCTAGAATTTATACAGCTTATCTCAGCTTTCAGAAAGAAGGGGGCGGAGAGATAAAATGATACTGCACAGAGCTCAGTGAGAGCTGATTGGAGGGAAGGGACCCCCCACCCCTGCCCCTCATGTTGTACAGCACACAGGAACAGAGCTGAGGCTGTAGATCACAGGCTATGTGCTGGAGTTCCCTCCCCATCATTTTTTTTGCCTTTGGTGCCAGACAAAGTTGTCAAAAGTGACTCATGTTGACAGCAGAATAAGGAGTCAGCAGACAGATATGAAGGATAGAAGGATATGCTTTGTTCATACTTCATGTCTGAGGTTTACAACCACTTTAGGGTTACAGGGAGGATTAGTGTTAAGGTTAAAGGGAGGGTTAATGTTAGGGTTACAGGGAGTGTTAGTGACAGTGTTACAGGGATTATTAGTGTTAGGGTTATGGGAAGGGTTTGTGTTAGGATGACAGGGAGGGTTAGTGTTAGGATTACAGGGAGGATGTTAGGGTTACAGGGAGTGTTAGTGACAGTGTTACGGGGATGATTAGTGTTAGGGTTATGGGAAGGGTTAGTGTTAGGATTACAGGGAGGGTTAGAGTTGGGGTTACAGGGAGGGTTAGTGTTAGGGTTATAGGGAGGGTTAGTGTTAGGACTACAGGGAGGGTGTTAGAGTTAAACGGAGGGTACATGTTAGGGTTACAGGGAGGGTTAGTGGTAGGGTTATAGGGATGATTAGTTTTAGGATTACAGGGTTGGTTAGTGTTAGGATTTCAGGGAGGGTTAGTGTTAGGATTTCAGGGAGGGTTAGTGTTGGGGTTACAGGGAGGGTTATTGTTGGGGTTACAGGAAGGTTTATTGTTAGGATTTCAGGGAGGGTTAGTGTTAGGATTACAGGGAGAGTTAGTGTTAGGATTACAGGGAGGGTTAGTGTTAGGATTACAGGGAGGGTTAGTGTTGGGGTTACAGGAAGGGTTAATGTTGGGGTTACAGGGAAGGTTAGTGGTAGGGTTACAGGATTGGTTAGTGTTAGGACTTCAGGGAGGGTTAGTGTTAGGATTACAGGGAGGGTTAGTGTTGGGGTTATAGGAAGGGTTAGTGTTAGGATTTCAGGGAGGGTTAGTGTTAGGATTTCAGGGAGGGTTAGTGTTAGGGTTATAGGAAGGGTTAGTGTTAGGATTTCAGGGATGATTAGTGTTAGGGTTACAGGGATGATTAGTGTTGGGGTTACAGGGAGGGTTAGTGTTAGGATTACAGGGATGATTAGTGTTAGGGTTACAGGGATGATTAGTGTTGGGGTTACAGGGAGGGTTAGTGTTAGGATTACAGGGAGGGTTAGTGTTAGGATTACAGGGAAGGTTAGTGTTGGGGTTACAGGGATGATTAGTGTTAGGGTTACAGGGATGATTAGTGTTGGGGTTACAGGGAGGGTTAGTGTTAGGATTACAGGGAGGGTTAGTGTTAGGATTACAGGGAAGGTTAGTGTTGGGGTTACAGGGGAGGGTTAGTGTTAGGATTACAGGGAGGGTTAGTGTTGGGGTTACAGGGAAGGTTAGTGTTGGGGTTACAGGGGAGGGTTAGTGTTAGGATTACAGGGAGGGTTAGTGTTGGGGTTACAGGGGAGGGTTAGTGTTAGGATTTCATGTAGGTTTAGTGTTAGAATTGATAATATGTAAGATATGGAGACAGGAGGGGATAGTGAGGAGTGGAATGAATCCAGGGCCATGGATGGAGGATAGAGAGACAAAAAGGATGAACAGGAAGGTATAATGGGAAGGGAATCAAACAGACAGGGTAGTGTAATCATTTAATAATTATCAGGAAATAACGAGCTTTCAGCAGGTTTTCTTCACACCATCCAAGTCATGCGTGTTTTATAGGAATCTGTTTATTTTCTGAGCGCTGTGAAAAAAAAACAAGATCTTTTCCCGGCACACTATCATATCCTCCACCATCTCATTTCCATACCGTAATTGTATTTATAATCAAATGAATTCCTGTCACCCTGATATTAGATTAAGGTGTGAATGAGTCTTTTATTTTTAAGTTACGCAACTTGAAAAAAAAAAAAACTGCTCTTATGGTTGTCGAACAGACGGCATGAAAGATGGTTTGTCACCGCCAAGTGACAGGCGTCTGAAACCATTGTTTCTCATGACAGAAGTTTACAAAAACTGTATTTCAACTAAACGAAACCATTTCCAGAGTCGGTCTAATCTGTTAATTAATTCCAGGTTCGGTAGCAATGCAGAATGGCTGAGATGAATGGCAGATGATTCTGACGACGAAAACTAATTTAACAAACAAAACTTCATTCTGTCAGATGACGTCAAACATTTTTTTTAAATTAATACATGAAAAAAAAAATGTTCTTGTAATTGAAAGCTAACGTGGAACCATTTGTAAAAAGGATACAATGTTTACTACTACCTTTATTAGCCAGAGAAGGTGGGGGATCTATTGTTGACTGGGAGTTATTTTGTTACCGGTAGGTTCTATTGAAGGTGGGGGGATCTAATGTTGCTGGAGAGGATCCGTTGTTGGTGGGGAGGATGTGTTGTTCCTGGTGGGGGATCTATTGTTGACTGGGGATTCTTTTGTTACCTGCAGGTTCTATTGAAGCTGGAGGGATCTAATGTTGCTGGAGAGGATCCATTGTTGGTGGGGAGGATGTGTTGTTCCTGGTGGGGGATCTATTGTTGACCGGTAGGTTCTATTGAAGGTGGGGGGATCTAATGTTGCTGGAGAGGATCCATTGTTGGTGGGAAGGATGTATTGTTCCTGGCGGGCGATCTATTGTTGACTGGGGATTCTTTTGTTACCTGCAGGTTCTATTAAAGCTGGGGGGATCTAATGTTGCTGGAGAGGATCCATTGTTGGTGGGGAGGATGTGTTGTTCCTGGTGGGGGATCTATTGTTGACTGGGGATTCTTTTGTTACCTGCAGGTTCTATTGAAGCTGGGGTGATCTAATGTTGCTGGAGAGGATCCATTGTTGGTGGGGAGGATGTGTTGTTCCTGGTGGGGGATCTATTGTTGACCGGTAGGTTCTATTGAAGGTGGGGGGATCTAATGTTGCTTGAGAGGATCCATTGTTGGTGGGAAGGATGTATTATTCCTGGCGGGCGATCTATTGTTGACTGGGGTTCTTTTGTTACCTGCAGGTTCTATTGAAGCTGGGGGGATCGAATGTTGCTGGAGAAGATCCATTGTTGGTGGGGAGGATGTATTGTTCCTGGTGGGGGATCTATTGTTGACTGGGGTTCTTTTGTTACCGGCAGGTTCTATTGAAGCTGGGGGAATCTAATGTTGCTGGAGAGGATCTATTGTTGCTGGGGGGTCTATGCTGTGGGCTGCAGGGGATCTATATCACCGCCTTTATTGTTTCATTCACAAATTCCATACACATTCCTTGGCAGCACAAAATTACGTTTGGTCCTGTATTTTCTAAAGGGGTCGATACAGGGAGGTGGGTAGAGGGTGGAGACAAAGGGTCACATGGGGGAGGGGGGGTACCTCCCTGAGAAAAAAAAATCCCTTGGTCATCATGCCTGGCCTCTCAGTACTCTGAGACTAAAGCTGACCATAGATGGGTAGAATTGCAATCGAACATTCTTAGGAAAAAAAAACTTTGTTCATTTTTCTAATCATTACAATCATTTTTACCCATTAGTGGGTCAAAACGACGTTCATTTTCAACCACAGCGACAGAAAAAATTTGGAGGAGCAGGACAGAGATTTTTTTCTCTGGTGAATAAATTCTAACAGTGTATGTAATTTTCATTAAAGTCCGTTCATTCCAAAATTAAATGTTAAATGCAAACTAAATCTTGTAACTGATGAGTTTCTTAAAGAAAGATTTAAGAATGTTCTGAAAACTTTTATACAAAATTTCCTAAGACTTTTCCTAAGAATTCTGGTTCAATATTCTATCCATCTATGGCCAGCTGTAGGCTGGGTACTCCCCATATAGGTGACTGAGCGCCTGTGTGTTTCCATGCATTTTGTAGGATATCCCAACTTGGTGTGGCCTTCAGATGAGCCCAAAAAGAGAGCTTCATGGAATGGGTTTCCATGGCCGAGCAGCTGCATCCAAGCCTTACATCACCAAGTGCAATGCAAAGCGTCGGATGCCGTGGTGTAAAGCACGCCGCCACTGGACTTTAGAACAGTGGAGACGTGTTCTCTGGAGTGACCAACCATGCTTCTTTGTCTGGAAATCTGATGGAGGTGTCTACGTTTGACAGTTGCTAGGAGAACAGTACTTGACTGGCTGTATTGTGCCAAGTGTAAAGTTTGGTGGAGGGGGGATTATGGTGTGGGGTTGTTTTTCAGGAGTTGAGCTTGGCCCCCTATTAAAGGGAACTCTTAAGGTGTCAGCATACCAAGACATTTTGGACAATTTCATGCTCCCAACTTTGTGGGAAGAGTTTGGGGACCGCCCCTTCCTTTTCCAACATGACTGCCCACCAGTGCATAAAGCAAGGTCCATAAAGACATGGATGAGCGAGTTTGGGGTGGAGGAACTTGACTGTCCTGCACAGAGTCCTGACCTCAACCCCATAGAACACCTTTGGGATGAATTAGAGTGGAGACTGCGAGCCAGGCCTCCTCCCCCGACATCAGTGCCTGACCTGACAAATGTGCCTCTGGAAGAATGGTCCAACCTTCCCATAGACACTCCTAAACCTTGTGGACGGCCTTCCCAGAAGAGTTGAAGCTGTTATAGCTGCAAAGAGCGGGGCCAACTCAATATTGAACCCTACGGACTAAGACTGGGGGGCCATTAAAGGTCATGTGCGTGGAAAGGCCGGCCGACCAATACTTTTGGCAATATAGTATGTATATATATATAATTTAAAAAAAAATTCCTAGATGACGTTGACCTGGCAGACTAAAAAAATAAATATATACCACGTTGAGGTGCTGGCAAATCTTTGAAGGAAATTGGATACTGTGCAGACCTCCAGAGAGTATTACAGGAAAGGTTGTCTCGACGTGGAAGGGTAATTCAATTTATTTCAAACAATCACATTTGTTTGTCATAAATCCATATTTATTTATTTTTTTACTGGCCCTGTAAACAAGTATCAGCGCAGCCGAAGTGATTTAGTTGCTTATTGTGTGTACTCTCAGGGGCCGCTTGGCACTGACAAAATGATCTTTTGTATATATAGAGGGGAGGGCGGCCTTAAAGGAGCACAACAGTTGGCGCTGCATCATTTCATTGTGACAAATGCATTCACCGCACTGATAATTCAACTTCTTGTAAAGAGGCATCAAGGATTTAATCATGTAACATTTTTGAGGGGACAGGATTTTTGCTGCTGATGTTGCTTTGACGGTGCTTTTCCCATAATAATATCCTTTTTATCACTTCAGTCTACATGTGCTTCAGTGATGATTGCATGGCATTTCTCAGGGCAGGTTTCGTGATGGTGACAGCAGGAGACTGTGAGATATACGGTATATATATATATATATATATATATGTGTGTGTGTGTGTGTGTATATACAGTTGTGTTCAAAATAATAGCAGTGTATTAAAAAAAAGTGAATAAAGCTGAAAATCCTTCTAATAGCTTTTATTTCCATCCACACAAATGCATTGGGAACACAACACATTCTATTCCAAATCAAAACATGAAGAAACATACATCAAATTTGTGTTGTTCCTCTGAAAAAATGGAAGAAAAGTGAATATTAGACGGATCAAAAAAATTGCAGTGTCTGTATTCTTCTTTACAAACTCAAACATTCACTATATAAACTGAGGTGATTGTAGCCGTATTAGTGCATTTGTGACAGAAACAATTGAGTCCTGTCCGTGATACTTTTATATTTGCACTAACATACAATTTTGAGGACAATCTTTCGGGGAGTGTCCCCTTCTTCAAGGTCCAAGCAGTACTATCTATACTGAAAAATGTTTGAAGATTTTGCTTTCCTTTGAATGACTTCATGAATATTTGGTTGTAGTCGCACTGTTTCTGAGAACTGCTGTACATCTGTGTTGCATGGACTCACCCAACTTCTGGCCCCTGTGATCAGGTATTCCAGCCCAGGATGATTGGACCACATTCCACAGTTCTTCTCTATTTCTTGGTTTTGCCTCAGAAACGGCATTTTTGATGTCACCCCACAAGTTTTCTATTGGATTAAGATCCGGGGATTGGGCTGGCCACTCCATAACGTCCATCTTGTTGGTCTGGAACCAAGATGTTGCACGTTTACTGGTGTGTTTGGGGTCGTTGTCTTGTTGGAACACCCATTTCAAGGGCATTTCCTCTTCAGCATAAGGCAGCATGACCTCTTCAAGTATTCTGATGTATTCAAACTGATCCATGATCCCTGGTATGCGATAAATAGGCCCAACACCGTAGTAGGAGAAACATCCCCATATCATGATGCTTGCACCACCATGCTTCACTGTCTTCACAGTGTACTGTGGCTTGAATTCAGTGTTTGGGGGTCGTCTGACAAACTGTCTCCGCCCACTAGACCCAAAAAGAACAATCTTACTTCCATCAGTCCACAAAATGTTGCGCCATTTCTCTTTAGGCCAGTCAATGTGCTCTTTGGCAGATTGTAACCTCTTCAGCACACGTCTTTTTCCCAACAGTGGGACTTTGCGGGGACTTCTTGCAGATAGCTTGGCTTCACATAGGCGTCTTCTAATTGTAACAGTCCTCACAGGGAACGTCACACCTTCTTTCATCTTCCTGAAGCTGATTGTTGGCTGAGTCCGCGCCATTTTGGCTATTCTTCTATCCATTCCAATGGTAGTTCGCTTTCTTCCACGTCTTTCAGGTTTTGGTTGCCATTTTAAAGCATTTGCGATCATTTTAGCTGAGCAGCCGATCATTTTCTGCATTTCTTTATATGTTTTCCCCTCTCCAATCAACTTTTTAATCAAGGTACGCTGTTCTTCTGAACAATGTCTGGAGACCCATTTTCCTCAGAATTTCAGAGAGAAATGCACTGTAACCATCATGTACAACATTTGCTGCCTTCCTTCCTTAAATAAGGGCAATAATTGCCACCTGTTTTTCAAAGAATGAATGACCTCACTAATAGAACTCCACACTGCTATTATTTTGAACACGCCCCTTTCAATGAGTGATTCAATGACACAGAATCAGCAGCATGCATGTCATGACTGTTGGGTCTGTTGGATTTCTATTACTCTACTACACCTGCTAGGAAATTATTTGCCATGTAGAAATATCATTTCTACCAAAAACAGTGATTGATCCGGTTAGTGATGTCTGACTGCTATTATTTTGAACACAACTGTGTATATATATATATATATATATATATATATATTATGTACTGTATGTGAACCGCCACTTAGTGGCCCTCGCTCTTCAAACAGTTGAACAGCCCTGATCTAAGATATAGCACAGATTATTGCTTCATGGAAGCCACCTAGGGGCATAATATAGATCATAATATAGATCGGATATACTTTATAGTATAGGCTGGAATGGAGTGTCCACATGCTTGCTATACCAGGAGAACCGGGAACTCTGGAGGCTTTTGATCATTGTATAATTTGCAAGTAATTTGCTGAAGTTTGTCATCTGTTCTGGGATCCAATAAATGCTATTCTCTGGAAAGACCCAAGTTGCTGCGGGAAAATAATTTAGATTGAAGGAGTTTGCGTTCTACACCTGTCTGCGCACTTCTGTTTCTACAATACTAATAATTACATTCAATTATTAGCGGTCCTCATTAATATTCGCAACATAATGACTACATTTGATTGTTATAGGGGTTGTTTTGCTTTTTGTTCTCCCGATTGTTATATCCACTACCCCCCATTCTCTGTATTCCTCGTATCTTATATATTCAATAAAACTTTATTTTGGAAAAAAAAAAATATTCGCAACATATTGATTGGCACCAAATGATATCCTTACAACATGGACCATGCCTTCATAATGTGTTCCAAAAAATCTGCTTTTAGCGTGGGAAGGGTCAGTGGTATTGTACCCAGCAGGAAGAAGCAACGTACTCAGAGTTCAAGGAAGGCTTACAGTATTATATTTAGTTGAATGCAATTTTGCCATTAACACTTACACTTGCATAGCACATAAGTGAGCAGTAGCAGCTTTTTCTTAGACAGATGCAGCATTCCATCTGGTTCAATAGCCATTCAGTAACAGGCTCAGCAACACTTAGCAGCATGTAAGGGGGCTTGAGAATGGCTAAGAATTGGCACCAAAGCACATATACCTGCCCCGCTTCCTTTCCAACTTGAACAGTGACCCTCCTACTTGAGGCTTCAACCCTCCACCATCTTGTATCCTTCTCCATGCTTCTTGAAAACATCAGAGTGACGAAACTTGTGGGGGCGTACCTGGAAGTGACATCATTATGCACAGTACACCCAGAAGTGATGCCATTGTACGCCCAGGAAGAAGTAGGTATACACTTACCATTATATGTATAAAGGAGGGGTTTGGACTAATACAGCTTTTTTTATGAATTGATGTATTATGAGATATATGCTTGGTGCAAGGCATAGCACTTTTAAATGTGCATAAGGACTACCTAGGTTTTATGATTTATTTTATTAAAGTCAATCAGTTTTACACTATGGGGGATCGCCCTTATTTTTCATATGCCTCGTCTATGATTGTATTCAGTGGCGGACTGACCATGGGTAATGGCCCCAGTTTTGGTAAGGGTACAGTCTGCAATCAAAATAACAAAACCCAAAAACAAGTATATAGTATATTTAAGCTTACTTTGAAATTATGGTTTTGTTTCGGGTTCCTTATGGTCTCTTTATTCATATTTCTGGTAAGAACAGAGGAAAGTAAGCATCATCCAGACCCATTGCTGCATTGATTGAGTTGGATATCCAATTGGTGCATAAGGCAAAAGGCTTGATTTCTCCATGAACCAAGAGAATGTTGACTTCATAGGTGGCTTTCCGTCACATGGCATTGGAAGTCTTTTGCAAGAGGACAACGTGGGTCTCCATTAATACTTTTATGGTTCACTTGGAGCCAGAATCGTTCTCTACTGGTAATTTTGGTAGACAAAGAGGAGATATTCAGGCTGCAGACTCTAATCCCCACGCTACCACAGATAATAGGAGGTGGTTTCCTATAGTCATTGGCCACTAAAACAGTCTCTGTGACAGCTCCAAAAAAAGGGGAACCGCAAACTGTGTTCAAAGCATCAGACCCGTTTATTAATCCATTCAAGAAATAGATCAGTTCATCCGAGGTGCACCCTAATGTGTTTCACTCGGTAAGGAGCTTATTGAAAGGTCCTATGAGTAAGCGCCTTACCAAGTGAAATGAGTTTGTGTTTGAACCTTGAATGGACTGGATTGTTTTTTGAATGGCCGCAGAGATTCCTTCATCCACACTGATAGGCGAATTTACTGTATTGGCTTTGGAAACTGCCCGAGGGCTAGGGGTCAGTAGGGGGCCCCATGAGATGCCCCTGGTACCTTTTTCATAGGCTTTTTTGAGTTTGGGCAAGGACACAGGGGCCCAATGATCCCCTATTGCCTGGGGGCCCCATGAGTTGTCAGTCCGCCCCTGATTGTATTCCAACTTCAATGAGAGAAGGGGTTGAGGTCCCTAGACTGATGCGGATGGTGGATCCTTTAAAACAGGCATTATATGACTTACCTGTAGCAAGTGGTCGTATTGAGCTGCTGAGTTCTCTGGTATGGCACTACAGCACTTTTTTAAGACTTTTGTACAGCACAAGTAGCATTTTATGTTAATGCTTATACAAGATATTAGTTAAAGGGTTGACATATGCTAAAGCTGGCCAGGCACTGGTCAAATCAAAGGAGCCGGGTGGAAAATTCTAGGCCAACCAGAGGCAGCCGCTGTTGGTGTATTGTGACAGCTGGCAGTGCTGGCCATCAGAAAAATAGCCAATACAGTAAATTTGCCTATCAGTGTGGATGAAGGAATCTCTGCGGCCATTCAAAAAACAATCCAGTCCATTCAAGGTTCAAACACAAACCCATTTCACTTGGTAAGGCGCTTACTCATAGGATCTTTCAATAAGCTCCTTACCGAGTGAAACACATTAGGGGGTTTGCACCTCGGATGAACTGATCTATTTCTTGAATGGATTAATAAACGGGTCTGATGCTTTGAACACAGTTAGCGGTTCCCCTTTTTTTGGAGCTGTCACAGAGACTGTTTTAGTGGCCAATGACTATAAGAAACCACCTCCTATTATCTGTGGTAGCGTGGGGATTAGAGTCTGCAGCCTGAATGTCTCCTCTTTGTCTACCAAAATTACCAGTAGAGAAAGATGGTGGCTCCAAGTGAACCATAAAAGTATTAATGGAGACCCACGTTGTCCTCTTGCAAACGACTTCCAATGCCATGTGACTGAAAGCCACCTATGACGTCAACATTCTCTTGGTTCATGGAGAAATCAAGCCTTTTGCCTTATGCACCAATTGGATATCCAACACAATCAATGCAGCAATGGGTCTGGATGATGCTCACTTTCCTCTGTTCTTACCAGAAATATTAATAGAGACCATAAGGAACCCGAAACAAAACCATAATTTCAAAGTAAGCTAAAATATAGTATATACTTGTTTTTGGGTTATGTTATTTTGATTGCAGACTGTACCCTTACCAGAACTGGGGCATTACCCAGGGGCGGACTGACAACTCATGGGGCCCCCGGGCAATAGGGGATCATGGGGCCCCTGTGTCCGTGCCCATACCCAAAAAAGCCTATGAAAAAGCCAATGAAAGGTACCAGGGGCATCTCATGGGGCCCCCTACTGACCCCGGGCCCTCGGGCAGTGCCCTAGTGCTCGAATGGTCATTCCGCCCCTTCCGTTTCCCAAACCTGGCAACAGTTCCACTTTTCCACCAAGTTTTACTCCTCTTAACTTAGGTGTTACAGAGTCAGCCCTTTATTCTAATTAAAACCAGATAATGCAAAATCTGGCTCGTCTGGACATAACTTTTCCCCAACTCCGCATTGCTTTACTCCGACCACTTAAAACAAAAAATCTGGCAATCTCCCAGATGACATACGTGAATCCGTTTAGTGACCCCTGGGTCCATTTTAATTAATAATGTGCTTCCCTTTACATCTTTGGCTTGTGTCTACCTAAGTGTAGCATAATTAATCGGTATGACAAATAAGTCACTGGGGACTTGTACCAAATATAATAGTGCAGTAAGCTGCTGTTAAAGGGGGCCTCTGCATTCAGGTGACCTGGTTTTTCATTGTATTTTTGGTACATTTCAGCCCAAAAATACTTTTTTGTAATAGGTAGAGCCTGGTGGACCGAATCCGTCATTGACTTATATCAGCCACTTACAAACATTGAGCTTTATCATGCAATTTGTTTATTTAAAGCACTATATATAGTGCATTGTATTTCCTTTAGACTTTGATTTTCCTATTTTTAACCCTGAAGAAGGGGACAGTTCTGGCCTCTGAAAGGTATTGGCTCTTTTATAAAATTGTCTATTTGATCAAATGTTGTAATACATTTGTATCTCGACTATTAATTCAAGGGCGGACTGACCATTTGGAAACCCGGGCACTACCCGAGGGCCCGGGGTCAGTAGGGGGCCCCATGAGATGCCCCTGATACCTTTTTCATAGGCTTTTTTGAGTTTGGGCAAGGACACAACGGTCCCATGATCCCCTATTGCCCGGGGGCCCCATGAGTTGTCAGTCCGCCCCTGATAGTGACTCAATCTTAGATCCATTTAGTGGCATTACATATCAAAGAACTTTGGAAATCTCTTGGTGTGTAGAATCTGCCAGCCAAGAATCCAGACATCCTGCTACTCATAATGGGCACAGCAGGTGTATAGATCTGGGAATTCAGTTCAGGAATGGTGGGAACCTTTCATAATGGGCACAGCAGGTGTATAGACCTGGGAATTCAGTGCAGGAATGGTGGGAACCTTTCATAATGGGCACAGCAGGTGTATAGACCTGGGAATTCAGTGCAGGAATGGTGGGAACCTTTCGTAATGGGCACAGTAGGTGTACAGACCTTTGAAACCAGTGCAGGAGTGGTAGGAACCCCTCATATTAGGTACAGTAGGTGAACAGATCTTAGAACCTATTGCAGGAACAGTAGGAACCCTTCATATCAGGCACAACAGGTGTACAGACCTTAGAACCCAGTGCAGAAATGGTGGAAACCCTTCATTATTAGGAACAATATAACTGGATACTAACATTTATAGGGAAAGTTGATCCAGGGAATATCTGACTGCCTCTCGGGGGATCAGGAAGGGATTTTACCCCTGCAGGAGCAAATTGGATCGTGCTTTGCTGGGTTTTTTTGCCTTCCTCTGGATCAATAATGGGTGTAGGATTATAACTTTTATTTTTCTGGTTGAATTGGATGTAGTTTTGACTTTTTTCAGCCAGACTAACTATGTAACTATGAAAGCAGGTATGCAGACCTGGGAACCCAGTGCAGGAATTGTGGGTACCCCTCATAATGTGCACAGTAGGTACATAGACCTGGGAATTCAGTGCAGGAGTGCTGGGGACCCTTTATATTGGGCACAGCAGGTGTACAGATCTTAGAACCCAGTGTAAGAATGGTGGGAACCCTTCATAATTAGGACAGCAAGTGTGCAGACCTGGGAACTCAGTGCAGGAATTGCGGGTACTCCTCATAATGGGCACAGTAGTTGTGCAGACATGGGGACCAAGTGCAGGGATGGTGGGAACCCTTCATATTGGGGGGCGGCAGATGTTCAGACTTGGGAAATCTGCATATGAATGGTAGGAGACCTTCATGATGGGCAGCACAGTGGCTAAATGGTTAACACTTCCACCTGGCAGTACTTGGGTCATTGGTCTGAATCCCAACCAGTGACCCTGCCTGGAGTTTTTATGTTCTCCCTGTGCCTGTGTGGGTTTCCTCTGGTTTCCAGGTACTCTGGTTTCCTCCCACACTCCAAAGACATGCTGGTAGGTTAATTGGACCCTGTCTACATTAGCCCTAGTATGGATATGTATGAATGTAAGTTAGGGACCCTAGATTGTACGCCCCTTGAGGGTTAGGGACTTCAATACAGTATATGTAAGCGCTGCATAAATTGACGTAAAGTACCTGAAATAAATAAAGAAAAGATGGTCACAGCAAGTGTTTACACCCAGTACCTAAGCTCAGAGATCTTTCCAATAGATATTCCAAGATGCTGACATCTCAGTTCAGGGTGGACTGGCTCTTTTTTTCCTCAGTCCTGTTGTGAGCCCTTTGGTCTGTATACAGTACACAGCCAAAAGAATCCAGGCACCCCTTCTACTTGGAGGAATGGGCTATATACTGTAGACTGCACCCATTGTATAGTTAAAGTGGGAAACTCTAACTGAGCATGTGATGAAATATTGCCTAGGGCTCAGCTTTTGTGAATTCTTTAAGTGAACAAGATCAGTAGATTGACTAATATATTCAGTCGAGGTGATATGTTTTTATGTAAAAGTCTAATTTGCTCCTACCTCATGCAGACCTAAAGCTGAATGCCAGGCAGATATAAAAGTACCAGCGAACACAACTCTACATTACTACATCTTTAAAGGTACTTTTTAAGCAGTGTAAATACGTGAATTAGACCCAACATCTGTCTATATCAGTGGTTCTCAACCTGTGGGTCGTGACCCCTTTGGGGGTCGAACGACCCTTTCACAGGGGTCCCTTAAGACCATCAGAAAACACATATTTCTGATGTGTAAAGAGCAGCTACTGTGTAGAAAGCAGCTGCTGTGTTGAAAGCAGCTATTCTGTTAAAGGCACCTACTGTGTTGAAAGCAGCTACTGTGTTGAAAGCAGCAGTATTGGAGGTAAAACGACACTCATGAATTATAATTACTGGGTAAATAATTTCATGGTTGGGGGTCACCACAACATGAGGAACTGTATTAAAGGGTCACGGCATTAGGATGGTTGAGAACCACTGATCTATACAGTTGAGCTTAGTGATGGGGAGAGAGAAGTAGCACAAGTTGGTTAGTTGAGGTCAGTGTTTAGCTCACATGTTGGAGGACTAAAGCTAAGTGCTTGGTAAATGCACCTGCTCCCAGACTGTGCACAATAAAAGCATTTATTTTAATATACAGTGTGTATATATATATATATATATATATATATATATATATATACAGTATCTCACGGAAGTGAGTACACCCCTCATATTTTTGTAAATATTTGATTCTATCTTTTCATGTGACAACACTGAAGAAATGATACTTCGCTACAATGTGCTACAATGTCAGTGTATAGCTTGTATTACTGTAAATTTGCTGTCCCCTCAAAATAACTCAACACGCCGCCATTGATGTCTAAACCGCTGGCAACAAAAGTGAGTCTACCCCTAAGTGAAAATGTCCAAATTGGGCCCAAAGTGTCAATATTTTCTGTGGCCACCATTATTTTCCAGCACTGCCTTAACCCTCTTGGGCATGGAGGTCACCAGAGCTTCACAGGTTGCCACTGGAGTCCTCTTCCACTCCTCCATGATGACATCACAGAGCTGGTGGATGTTAGAGACCTTGTGCTCCTCCACCTTCCGTTTGAGAATGCCCCAAAGATGCTCAATAGGGTTTAGATCTGGAGACATGCTTGGCCAGTCCATCACCTTTACCCTCAGCTTCTTTAGCAAGGCAGTGGTGGTCTTGGAGGTGTGTTTGGGGTCGTTATGTTGGAATACTGCCCTGCGGCCCAGTCTCCAGAGGGTGGGGATCATGCTCTGCTTCAGTATGTCACAGTACATGTTGGCATCCATGGTTCCCTCAATGAAGTGTAGCTCCCCAGTGTTGGCAGCACTCATGCAGCCCCAGACCATGACACTCCCACCACCATGCTTGACTGTAGGCAAGACACACGTGTCTTTGTACTCCTCACCTGGTTGCCGCCACACACGCTTGACACCATCTGTATTGTTATTTTTTGCGGTTGAAGCCAATACTCCTAATAGAATATAACCTGTGAATAAATGCATATTTTCACAAAGTTCTTGAGAAACATTATTAATCTCTCTTACAATTTCAAGATATGAAGAATATGATCTTGACGACTAACTGCAGAGACTTTTTAGGACTAGAAAGGTCCAATGTGAAGCTATTGAAATACAAGTCTTCAAGAAGTCCTCACAACAGATCTGAAGACTGGTGTTCATCCTATCTGAGGACACTAGACTAAACTAAACCATGGCTGATGTGTGTGTGTGGTTATATCAGGGGCGGACTGACAACTCATGGGGCCCCCGGGCAATAGAGGATCATGGGGCCCCTGTGTCCTTGCCCAAACTCAAAAAAGCCTATGAAAAAGGTACCAGGGGCATCTCATGGGGCCCCCTACTGACCCCGAGCCCTCGGGCAGTGCCCGAGTTTCCAGATGTTCAGTCCGCCCCTGGGTTATATTGACCCTAGGGGCAAGCCTGTAGTTATTTAGTCTAGTGTCCACCTTACCTGAAGAAGATGGTGCTATATACCCCATGACAATATATTGTTCCCTCAAAGGAGGAATATGTGAACCAGTTTTGCTGGCAAAATGTAAAGCAAGCCAAAAGAAATATGTTCAATTTCCAAGTTATCAACAATATGTTTTGCCAGTTCCTCTACCATTGCGATGGTCAGAAAGCCTCCTGTCTTTTTGTATCACACACAATATTTAAACGGCTTGGCAGAGTTTATTCATAGACTATTTCCAGTAACACACATCAAAGAAATTTCTAGTGATGTTCTTCAAAAGAGAACAGAAGGTGAGCTACAGCTGAGGTTATGATGCTATTGACTGTGCACAGAAGGACGCACTCAGTAGACCTAAGACCAAGGAAAATAAATAAAAGAAACCACAACTTCATAAAAAATGGGCTACTGGAATCACATAAATTTAAGTTTTAAAACTGGAAATCCAACATTTTTTAATATTTTGAATAGGGTGAAGGTTAGAATAAGTTCAGAACATGTACATCAGGCACAGATTTAAAATTTCTGGTAGGTCATGGTCACAAAGTAAGTCAATCGAGTTCATAAGGAGTGCAGTAGCTCTGGTGGGTTATGGTTAGAACATCTGTTGTGTTTCCATTGCTGAATTCCAGAACATTTGCTGCATATCAAAGGCAATGAATTTGAATTTTTGGTAGGTTATGGTCAAAGTAAGTCAATCAACTTCATAGAGAGTGCAGTAGCTCTGGTGGGTTACGGTTAGAACATCTGTTGTGTTTCCATTGCTGAATTCCAGAACATGTGCTGTATATCAAAGGCACTGAATTTTAATTTTTTGATAGGTTATGGTCAAAGTAAGTCAACCAAGTTCATATGGAGTTCAGTAGCTCTGGTGTGGCCGCTTTCAACAAAAATGGGGTTTCTCTTATCTAGGAGACCCAAAGTATACAATCCAAAAGTCTAACCAGACCAAACATCTAAGATCTTTTAATGTTAGTGTTTGCTCACCACAAGAAGACATAGTAGAGATGCCAATGCTTTTCATTGGTTCAGACATTCCTCATTCATCAGGACCTCTGGTATGCAACCTGCTAATACTGCCAAGGCTACTCTTTATCTGCATATGTGTACCAGAAGCATCCTTTTGAGTCTAGCTACATATAAGGTGTCTGAACCCCCCAAAACATGGACGTTTGATGTCATTTTGTTATGAGCAAACACTGATTTTAAAAGATATTAAGCTCTTAGCACTTTGGTCTGACATTCTTATTAGACTTTTTACCCAAGGTTTCTATTGCTGTCTGTGCCCGGACTTAGGAAATTTACCCTACACTTCCTGGTGCTAAACTAGGTGGATTTAGTTACCGGCCACTTTTTAGGTACACATTGCTAGTACTGGGTTGGACCTGCTTTTGCCTTCAGAACTGCCTTCACTCTTTGTGGCAGAGATTCAACAAGGTGTTCCTCAGAGATTTTGGTCCATATTGACATGAGCTACTGTTGCCTTTCTATCATCTTGAACCAGTCTGCCCATTCTCCTCTGACCTCTGACATCAACAAGGCATGTTCCTCCACACAACTGCCGCTCACTTGATATTTTCTCTTTTTCAGACCATTCTCTGTAAACCCTAGAGATGGTTGTGTGTGAAAATCCCAGTAGATCAGCAGTTTGGAAATACTCAAACCAGCCCATTTGGCACCAACAACCATGCTATGTTCAAAGTCACTTGAATCCCCTTTCTTCCCCATTCCGATGCTCAGTTTGAACTTCAGCAACTAGTCTTCACCATGTCCAAAGACATGCTGGTAGGTGAATTGGCTCCTGTCTAAACTGGCCCTAGTATGTGTATGTATGAATGTGAGTTAGGGACCTTAGATTGTACACCCCTTGAGGGTTAGGGACTGATGTGAATGTACAATATATATGTAAAGCGCTGCGTAAATTGACAGCGCTATATAAGTACCTGAAATAAATAAATGTCTAGATGCCTAAATGCATTGAGTTGCTGCCATGTGATTGGCTGATTAGCAATTTGTGTTACCAAGCAATTGAACCTAGTAAAGTGGCTGGGGAGTGTATACTTGAACCATTATTTCCATTTTTTTAAATTTTGTGTTTATGTGTGAAGTTTCCTCATAATAGTTCATCTGGAAGCATGGATCATTTTGAAATTAAAAACTTTTTTTTATTTTTTCACCTTTTTCACTTTCTGTCAGTGAATTTTTTATAACATTTGTCTTCAACATTTTCTTTTAAGACTATTTTACAAACAGAATATTATGTAAACTTTTTTCTATAATTTACAATAGTCAAAAACATATTCATACCATCAGGACATTGGAGAATTTTTTTGTTTTTTGTTTAACTGAGCACACCGGCAATAATCAGGAGCAAACATGATACACCTGAAAAATAAATTGCATCTGCTTTAGAAAAAAAAAAAAATGAAGTTATCTGGGGACATATTAAAAAAAAAATAGTACGGCCTTGGAATGGTAATTGAAAACTAACAATGTATGAGAGTAACAAAAAGCATACGAGAATAGTAGAGGATATAAAAAATTGTGTTTGCAAAAACTCTCTCTTTTTTTTTTTTTTTTATAAATAGCAATTAAATATTCAAAAAATACCCTAGCCTTGAACTCTCATGTGTTTACAGTGTGAAAAAAAAAATCTTAAAAAAAAAAAAAAAAAAAAAAAAAACGAAAAACAGGAGTCATTTAAATGAACAAAATAAAAATACAAATTATGTTTTTTTTAATGTTTCTTTCATTTTTACTTGAATGCCTTTTGCCATCACTGGACAAAATTTTAAATATCAAATACAGTCAGAGTACAGAGAGCATGTAACAGCAAAAGGGCTTGTAATGCAGGGGTGTCCTCGAGAACACAGCAACCTATAATGGATAAAATTGTCAAGGTTCGCATCAGTCCGTCTACAGCTTACCTTTTCAAACTTAGGACGACTCACAAAGAATGGCAGAGTTTTTTTTTTCCATCTATGTTACAAAATCATTAGCGAGGGAATTTTTGTTTTTTTTTTTTGGAATTGGAATTGGTGGTGGATGTGTGGAAAGTAATTTTTTTTTCTTCTTTTTTTTTTGTTCTGTACAAATAAGCTAATTTTATATTATAATTCTGATATATATGCTTATAAAAATATATAAATTCAAAATACTTAATACATACATAATACTTTTTACATTGATGGTCGTAACGGTTTTTCATGTTGAGCGCAACGGGATGAGAGGATGGTCTTGGGGGGGGGGGTAGGACAAGAGTGATGCAGGCTGCTTGCTTAGACGGAACACCCCTGCCACATGTTGAATAGTTTTGGGATTGTCACATAACAATAGCCTTTATTTATAAACAATACGTTTTGGAAGCTATAAATACAGCAATTTGTGAACCATTGGTAAGCCATTAAAAACGAACTGTAATTTTTAAGTCATTTTTGTTTTTTTTTCATTAAATCATTTTTCCGTACAGTAGGGTTCGGTGTTTAGAGTACAATGTCCTTTAGTCTCTTTACACCCACTGAGTCCTTTTCTCGACATTCTTGCAATAATGGATTGATTTCATGCATTACGTTTTCACTGTCCGCCCCCCTGGGCTCCGCGTCGGAAGGCCGAGACGGGCCGTTGCTTACGAACTGCTCCATTTCGCGGCTCCCGGCGCAATGCATTATATTGTACGTCGCTGACGGTTTGGCCGGCAGGGGGCTCTTTAGGTGCAGGGGAGAAGTGATGGGGCTGATGGCCTCGCAGCCGTTTCCTGCTTCGCGGACGGCACCGTTGACCTTAGGGCTGCAGATAGGCAGGTCCACTGTCCTTTTCCCTTTCAAGGTCGCCCTGTCGTCGGCGGGGTGCTCGTTGCCGTCTTTGCCAAAAGTTGCAAAAGTTCTTTTTGTGTTGCAGTCCTCGAAGGATTCAGTGTCCACAGTGGTCGCTTCTATTGACAAGGCAATGACGTTCCTTCCGTGTTCGGGGGACTTGGCGCGGGCAGGGACGGGGACCCTGGGCATCCAGCACCTGTCGGAGTGACCCAGAATGCGACATTCTTCCCTGCAGTGAAATCCTTCATTCTGATCTGAACGAAGAAGTAAAAAAAAAAATTGAAATTAGTATTCGATTTGGCATGCTGTATAATACACTGTAATTACCATTAGACAAAAAGCCAGGGCATTGTATGCCTCATATTTACAGCCATAATTAGACACCATAATTTGTACCCTTATTATATTTGCCTAAATGTGTCCTATTAATATGTGCAAAGGAAAGCAATTCTGTTGAGGGAACGCATATATTTGATAGGCAGTCAAAAGCCATTGGCTGCGTTACCGAGTTTTGCATCTCTGGCAGCGATGACACAAGCAATGAGCCCAGCTACCAATCAAGCGGGTGCTTATTGAATTACGGGATGGAGGAGAGGATTAGGTTGATAAAGCAAGCCTGGTTTATGAATATGTACAGAAGCAATACAAATGGCAATGGTTTTACTATAGAGACATAAATAAATACAAATAATTGGACTGTTTTTAGGGCTAGCAAAGTTTCAATGAAGTAGCAAGCAAGATAATCTAACCATTTACACCAATCCCTCTAAAGCCCAGCAATGCCAATTTTTATTTTTTTTTTTATGGCAGAGACACCAAGAAATATTGTCAGAACTTCTAGTTCTTCCTCACCCTACTAACGTTTTTTTTTTCCTTCATCCCCATTGAAGAGACTAACCTTCAGCTCAAAGCATGGTCACCTTCCTACATGACATCAGCGGTCCAAAAAAAGTTCACCCTTCAATATAATTTTCAATGCATCTATTGGTTGGACGCATCTATTGGTTGGAGAGGATCAGCACACAGTATTGAGAACTCAGAGGGAATTGCATCCTCCTACATTTCCTCAGCATAATTTACAATGTTTCCATTGTCTGGAAAGGATCAGCACAAAGCTTGGTCGCCTTCCTACGTGCCCTCAGGGGTCCAGAAAAAAAGGTCACCCTTCAATATAATTTTCAATGCATCTATTGGTTGGACAGGATCAGCACATAGTATTCAGAACTCAGGGGGCACTGCATCCTCCAACATTTCCTCAGAGGGCCAAAAACAAGTTACCCATCAATATAATTTGCAATACAACTGTTGGCTGGACAGGATCAACACATAGGACTGGGAGCCCTGAGGGTATGGTGTCTTCCTACGTGTCCTCAGAGTTCCAAAAAACAAGTCATCCCTCAACATAATTTCTAATGCTTCCATTGTCTGGAAAGGATTAGCACAAAGCTTGGTCGCCTTCCTACGTGCCCTCAGGGGTCCAAAAAAACAGGTCACCCTTCAATATAATTTTCAATGCATCTATTGGTTGGACAGGATCAGCACACAGTATTGAGAACTCAGAGGGCATTGCATCCTCCAACATTTCCTCAGAGGACCAAAAGCAAGTTACCCATCAATATAATTTGCAATACAACTGTTGGCTGGACAGGATCAACACATAGTAGTGGGAGCTCTGAGGGCATGGTGTCTTCCTATGTGTCCTCAGAGTTCCAAAAAATAAGTCATCAGTCAACATATTTTCCAATGTATCCATTGTCTGGAAAGGATCAGCACATATCATTGTGCCTTTCTACATGCCCTCAGGGGTCCAAAAAAACAGGTCACCCTTCAATATAATTATCAATGCATCTATTGGTTGGACAGGATCAGCACATAGTATTCAGAACTCAGGGGGCATTGCATCCTCCAACATTTCCTCAGAGGGCCAGAAACAAGTTACCCATCAATATAATTTGCAATACAACTGTTGGCTGGACAGGATCAACACATAGTACTGGGAGCTCTGAGGGCATGGTGTCTTCCTACGTGTCCTCAGAGTTCCAAAAAACAAGTCATCCCTCAACATAATTTACAATGTTTCCATTGTCTGGAAAGGATCAGCACAAAGCTTGGTCGCCTTCCTACGTGCCCTCAGGGGTCCAGAAAAAAAGGTCACCCTTCAATATAATTTTCAATGCATCTATTGGTTGGACAGGATCAGCACACAGTATTGAGAACTCTGAGGAAATGTAGGAGGATGCAATGCCCTCTGAGGACCAAAAGCAAGTTACCCATCAATATAATTTGCAACACAACTGTTGGCTGCACAGGATCAACACATAGGACGGGAGCTCTGAGGGCATGGTGTCTTCCTACGTGTCCTCAGAGTTTCAAAAAATAGGTCATCAGCAGGGGTGGACTGACCATTTGGAAACTTGGGCACTGCCCGAGGGCCCGGGGTCAGTAGGGGGCCCCATGAGATGCCCCTGGTACCTTTTTCATAGGCTTTTTTGAGTTTGGGCAAGGACACAGGGGCCCCATGATCCCCTATTGCCCGGGGGCCCCATAAGTTGTCAGTCCGCCCCTGGTCATCAGTCAACATATTTTCCAATGTATCCATTGTCTGGAAAGGATCAGCACATATCATTGTGCCTTTCTACATGCCCTCAGGGGTCCAAAAAAACAGGTCACCCTTCAATATAATTTTCAATGCATCTATTGGTTGGACAGGATCAGCACATAGTATTCAGAACTCAGGGGGCACTGCATCCTCCAACATTTCCTCAGAGGGCCAAAAACAAGTTACCCATCAATATAATTTGCAATACAACTGTTGGCTGGACAGGATCAACACATAGTACTGGGAGCCCTGAGGGTATGGTGTCTTCCTACGTGTCCTCAGAGTTCCAAAAAACAAGTCATCCCTCAACATAATTTCCAATGCTTCCATTGTCTGGAAAGGATCAGCACAAAGTTTGGTCGCCTTCCTACGTGCCCTCAGGGGTCCAAAAAAACAGGTCACCCTTCAATATAATTTTCAATGCATCTATTGGTTGGACAGGATCAACACACAGTATTGAGAACTCAGAGGGCATTGCATCCTCCAACATTTCCTCAGAGGACCAAAAGCAAGTTACCCATCAATATAATTTGCAATACAACTGTTGGCTGGACAGGATCAACACATAGTACTGGGAGCTCTGAGGGCATGGTGTCTTCCTATGTGTCCTCAGAGTTCCAAAAAATAAGTCATCAGTCAACATATTTTCCAATGTATCCATTGTCTGCAAAGGATCAGCACATATCATTGTGCCTTTCTACATGCCCTCAGGGGTCCAAAAAAACAGGTCACCCTTCAATATAATTATCAATGCATCTATTGGTTGGACAGGATCAGCACATAATATTCAGAACTCAGGGGGCACTGCATCCTCCAACATTTCCTCAGACGGCCAAAAACAAGTTACCCATCAATATAATTTGCAATACAACTGTTGGCTGGACAGGATCAACACATAGTACTTGGAGCTCTGAGGGCATGGTGTCTTCCTACGTGTCCTCAGAGTTCCAAAAAACAAGTCATCCCTCAACATAATTTCCAATGTTTCCATTGTCAGGAAAGGATCAGCACAAAGCTTGGTTGCCTTCCTACGTGCCCTCAGGGGTCCAGAAAAAAAGGTCACCCTTCAATATAATTTTCAATGCATCTATTGGTTGGACAGGATCAGCACATAATATTCAGAACTCAGGGGGCATTGCATCCTTCTACATTTCCTCAGAGGACCAAAAACAAGTTACCCATCAATATAATTTGCAATTTTTGTTTTTATGACAGACACCAAGAAATATTGTCAGAACTTCTAGTTCTTCCTCACCCTACTAAAGTGTGTTTTATTTCCTGCATTCCCATTGAAAAGACTACCCATCACTTCCTGTCATAATATAATGTAAGGGGAAATCTCCAAAACCGAAACTTAGATGGCAATATAAACTTGATAAAGACTTTACATCTTCCCCTCTTCATCCAAAACAAAATACAATGCTGGAATTTGGCTTTAAAGCCAACGTGAGCTGGGGCAAAGTTGTAGAGTTAAGCTAAACAATTTCAAATAAACACAGGGAGGAGCCGGTATGAACCTTAACTGTCTTCCTAAGTGCCCATCAAAAAAATCTGCAATGCAACTATTGGCTGGACAGGAACAACACATAGTACCGAGAGCTCTGAGGGCATGGTGTCTTCCTTCGTGTCCTCAGAGTTACAAAAAAACATCCCTCAACATAATTTCCAATGTATCCATTGTCTGGAAAGGATCAGCACAAAGCATGGTGCCTTTCTATGTGCCCTCAGGGGTCCAAAAAAACAGGTCACCCTTCAATATAATTTTCAATGCATCTATTGGTTGGACAGGATCAGCACACAGTATTGAGAACTCAGGGGGCATTGCATCCTCCTACATTTCCTCAGAGGACCAAATAACAGGTCACCCATCAATATAATTTGCAATAAAACTATTGGCTGGACAGGATCAACACACAGTACTGGGAGCTCTGAGGGCATGGTGTCTTCCTACGTGTCCTCAGAGTTCCAAAAAACAAGTCATCCGTCAACATAATTTTCAATGTATCCATTGTCTGGAAAGGATCAGCACAAATTATTATGCCTTTGTATGTGCCTTCAGGGGTCCAAAAAAACAGGTCACTCTTCAATATAGTTTTCAATGCATCTATTGGTTGGACAGGATCAGCACACAGTATTGAGAACTCAGGGGGCATTGCATCCTCCTACATTTCCTCAGAGGACCAAATAACAGGTCACCCATCAATATAATTTGCAATACAACTATTGGCTGGACAGGATCAATATGTAGCATTCAGGGCATGACATCTTTCTATATGCCCTCAGAGGTCCAAAAAAACAGATTACATATCAACAACTTTGTAATGCTTCTACAGTATAGTCTGGATGGGATCAGCACATAGTACTGAGGGCTCAGAGGACCTTGTGTCTTCCTATGTACCCTCAGAGATCCAAAAAACAGGTTGTCCATCAACATAATTTGCAACGCAACTATTGACTGGACAAGATCAACATATAGTACTGGGAACTCAGAGGGCATGGTGCTTTCCTACATGCCCCCAGGGCTAAAAAACAAACAGGTCACCCTTCAATATAATTTTCAATGCATTTATTGGTTGGAAAGGATCAGCACATAGTATTGAGGACTCAAAGGGCACAACATCCTCCTACGTTTCCTCAGAGGTCCAAATAACAAGTCACCCATCAATATAATTTGCAATACAACTATTAG
Source organism: Staurois parvus (assembly GCF_062004578.1). NCBI lineage: Eukaryota > Metazoa > Chordata > Amphibia > Anura > Ranidae > Staurois > Staurois parvus. The sequence goes on from NW_028318840.1 coordinate 3,905,927, forward strand.
TTGGACAGGATCAACACGTAGTTTTGAGGGGTTAGAGGACATGGCATCTTTCACCATGCCCTCAGGGGTCCAAAAAAACAGGTCACCCATCAACAACTTTGCAATGCATCTATTGGCTGTATGGGATCAGCATGTAGTAATGAGGGCTCAGAGGACCTGGCGTCTTCCTGTAGGCCCCCAAAGGCCCAAAAAACAGTTCACCTATTATCATAATTTGCAATGCATCTATTGGTTGGACAGGATCAGCATGTAGGATTGAGGGATTCAGGCACAGCACATGCTCTTTTGGGGATGGATGCTTCCCATTGGCAAACTGGAGTTTTGAGGCTCTCATGGCCTTCAGGAGAAAAGTGGAATGAAAAAAGAAGAATACTGTATCTTTCCATCATAGGTTCACTTTAACCAAATTCAAGGTTCAATCTCTGATTACAATGGATAATTACACTTTTCAAATCAAAAAGTTATTTGCATCACCACTGCTAAACCGCAAGGATGACTCCAAAGAGCCGCCAACTACTCAACTCATGGTTAGGGCCAATGAAAAACCTTTCTATTGCTTAAAGCAGCACGCCAATGAGTGTTAAAGAAAAAGTCATGAAGTCGCATTCCAAATTTTCTACTCCCGATACCTACTGTGTATTTACAACTCTCATGGACACGATCAAAAATATAAATAAACTAAAAGGCCTGTTACGGCGAGGCTGAACCAAGTAACAGCCATCGAGAATTTCACACAAAATTTCCACGGCATGCTCAAAGTAGCATATAAACTCCAGGAAAAAGGTGTCATAACCTCATAAAGCAAATCTAACTCGAATAACCTTTTTTCATATGTGTAGATTAAATTTTTGCCAGCGGAAGGTCTTTGATCCCCTTTACAGGCCTCATCTCGATGACAGCATTCTGCAAAGATGAGATCAAAGGTTAGAAATGTGGAGAGATAGACCACATACATCACGTCCGTAGGCTCCAGGAGGGATTATTTTGCAGCTTCTGAAATACACAGCCCAAGAATAATCACAAGCATTCTCTGAACGTCAAAAGAATACATGCCTGCATAAAATGGAGGTCTTATTTGAAAGTCTTGCTCTGGTGATCTTTATGTGTTTCCTAAGTTTTCCCAAAGGAAATTCTTCATAATCCATGAACGGCCCAGCAGGTGACGGGGATCAAAACTCATCGAGCGTATAAAATAAAGCACGGCTTGAACGTCAGGGTATGGGAAATAATTCACAAGCGGGTTGGTCAGACTGAATGCTTTGGATGCAGTTTTATAGTATGTAGCTTGAATAGAAAACACAGGCGACAAATAGGAAAAAAAAATAACAGAAGCAAATTAAAAAAAAAAGTTTTGCACCTGTTAGAATATAGAGGGTAGAGATGAGGGAGACTTGGCACATGACTGATAGGTTGGATTGCATACGCCAACTGTGACGGGAGCAGGGGCGGACTGACCATTTGGAAACTCAGGCACTGCCCGAAGGCCAGGGGTCAGTAGGGGGCCCCATGAGATGCCCCTGGTACCATTTTCATAGGCTTTTTTGAGTTTGGGCAAGGACACGGGGGCCCATGATCCCCTATTGCCCGGGGGCCCCATGAGTTGTCAGTCTGCCCCTGGACGGGAGTCACTTTGGGTGGGGGGCCCATGGAACACAACTCACTCTGGAGTGGTGGGGAGACCCCGGTCTCAGCTCCCCATATCCCTCTTATGTGTAAGTCACCCTGTGCCTGTTAGGGGTACAGGGTGATCTGTCCTAATATTGTGTAGACATGTATAGGTGGGGCAGGGGTGGACTGACCATTTGGAAACTCGGGCACTGCTGAGGGCCCAGGTTGAGTAGGGGGCCCCATGAGATGCCCCTGGTACCTTTATCATAGGCTTTTTTGAGTTTGGGCAAGGACACGGGGGCCCATGATCCCCTATTGCGCGGGGGCCCCATGAGTTGTCAGTTTGCCCCTGGACGGGAGTCACTTTGGGTGGGGGGCCCATGGAACACAACTCACTCTGGAGTGGTGGGGAGACCCCTGTCTCAGCTCTCCATATCCCTCTTATATGTAAATCAACCTGTGCCTGTTAGGGGTACAGGGTGATCTGTCCTAATATTGTGTAGACATGTATAGGTGGGGCAGGGGTGGACTGACCATTTGGAAACTCGGGCACTGCCCGAGGGCCCAGGGTCAGTAGGGAGCCTCATGAGATGCCCCTGGTACCTTTTTCATAGGCTTTTTTGAGTTTGGGCAAGGACACAGGGGTCCCATGATCCCCTATTGCCCAGAGGCCCCATGAGTTGTCAGTCCGCCCTTGAGGTGAGGTGGGGGTTGTGGATTGTTTGGTGTTATGTGGTTGCATCCCATTGTTCTGTTGTGTGTCTGGCTTGGGAGCAAACTATTATGGGATGTATGTGTTTATGTGTATTGGGTTGGTGTGGGGGGGTCTCCAGCAGCCCTCCCTCCTGATGGGACTGTCTGCTGGTGTGTCTCTTGCTACTAAATGTAGATTGCCCCACCCTGTGTCATTATGCAGGGAGGGGGGGGTTGTTCCCTTGAATGTATATATCTTGTATCTGTGTTAAAATAAACTAGTCTACCTCCTGGTTTACTTCAAGATTGGTGTCGTCTAGTCTTGTATGGTCAGCTGTGGTGTCTGTTGTCGGTGTTCGGACGGGGAAGCGGGAGTCTAACGGAAGTACCCAAGCGCAGTCTGGGGTCGGTTCCGTTACACCAACCAATCACCAGAATTTGTCATGAACATTTGGGGAAGGCATTTGGGCTGCTGAAAATGCTATATAATGCCAACGAGGATTCTAAAGGTAAAATCCTGGCTTTCGGATATGTAGTGTATGCACAGGGACATAATGGTGCAGAAACAAGCATGGCATGGTTTCCCTGTATTATGAAGTGGGGGAGGTGTTATATAGCCTTAACCCACACCTTTCCTGGTGTGACAACCCTGCTCCTCCTAGATTCAGTACAGTGGTCACCCTAGGACAGGAAGTGTGCTCCTGGCAGGACTACCAGGTGAAAAAAGAAAGAAAAAAATGCAAAAAAAGAAAACAAATTCAGCCCTCACATCTAAGGAAAGATAAGTCCATTACATTTATATTCTTGGGTTTAAAAATACTTGCCCCCTTGTGGGGACCTTTTTAGTACTAGTGTCACATGATGTATTTTACAAAATATTTGCAGGCAGAAAAAAATAATCCCCGTCAGAGTCCCCCCTTACATCAGGGTCCCCATCAGAGTTCCCTCTACATCAGGGTTCACTCTTATATCAAGGTCCCTATCAGAGTACCTGTTTACATCAAGGTCCCCATCAAAATCCCCCCTTACATCAGGATCCCCATCAAAGTCTCCCCCCCCCCCACATCAGGATCCCCATTAAAGTCTACCCTTTACATCAGAGTCCCCATTACCACAAGGTCCCCATTTGAGTCCCTCCTTACATCAGGGTCCCCATCAGAGTTCCCTCTACATCAGGGTTCACCCATGCATCAGAGTCCCCCCTTAGATCAGGGTTCAGATTCCACCATTACATTAGGGTCCCCATCAGAGATCCCCTCTACACTAGAGTTCACCCATACATCAAGGTCCTCATCAGAGTCCCTCCTTACATCAGGGTTCCCATCAAAGTTTCCCTTTACATCAGGATCCCCATCAAAGTCCCCCCCCACATCAGGATCCCCATCAGAGTCTACCCTTTACATCAGAGTCCCCCATACTGCAAGGTCCTCATTTGAGTTCCTCTTTACATCAGGGTCCTCATCAAAGTTCCCCTTACATCAGGGATCCCATCAGAGTACCCTCTTACATCAGGGTTCCTGTCAGATTCCACCCTTACATCAGGGTTCACCCATACACCAGAGTCCTCCCTAACATTAGGGTCTTCATCAGAGTCCCCCTTAAATCAAGGTCCCCTCCAAAGCCCCCCCTTACACCAGGGCCCTGATCAGAGTGCCCCCTTACATCAGGGTCTCTATCAGATTTCACCATTCCATCAGGGTCCCCATCAGAGCACACCCTTACATCTGAGTCCCCCTTACATCCCCATCAGATTCCCTCCTTACTTAGGGGTCCCCGTCAAAGTCCCCACTTACACCAGGGTTCTGATAGGAGTACCCCAGAAACATCAGGGTCCCCATCAGAGTCCCCCTTATATTAGAATTAGAGACCAATGGTAGCCTTTGCCCTTAATCCTCAATCAGTGTTTACCAAGGATATACCAGTAACCAGGGTCAGACTGACCATTCAAGCACTCGGACACTGCCCGAGGGCCCGGGGTCAGTAGGGGGCCCCATGAGATGCCCCTGGTACCTTTCATTGGCTTTTTCATGGGCTTTTTTGGGTGTGGGTGAGGACACACGGCTGCCCCATGATCCCCATGAGTTGTCACTCCGCCCCTGGACGGGAGTCTCTGTGGGTGGGGGACCCATGGAACGCAACTCACTCTGGAGAGGTGGGGAGACCCCTGTCTCAGCTCCCCATATCCCTGTTATGTGTAAATCAACCTGTGCCTGTTCGGGGTACAGGGTGATCTGTCCTAATATTGTGTAGACATGTATAGGTGGGGCAGGGGTGGACTGACCATTTGGAAACTCGGGCACTGCCCAAGGGCCCAGGGTCAGTAGGGGGCCCCATGAGATGCCCCTGGTACCTTTTTATAGGCTTTTTTGTGTTTGGGCAAGGACACAGGGGCCCCATGATCCCCTATTGCCCGGGGGCCCCATGAGTTGTCAGTCCGCCCCTGGACGGGAGTCTCTTTGGGTGGGGGGGCCCATGGAACACAACTGACTCTGGAGAGGTGGGGAGACCCCTGTCTTAGCTCTCCATATCCCTCTTATGTGTAAGTCACCCTGTACCTGTTAGGGGTACAGGGTGATCTGTCCTAATATTGTGTAGACATGTATAGGTGGGGTGGGGGTTGTGGATTGTTTGGTGTTATGTGGTTTCATCCCATTGGTACCTTTCATTGGCTTTTTCATAGGCTTTTTTGGGTGTGGGCGAGGACACAGGGACCCCATGATCTCTTATTGCCCCGGGGGTGGACTGACAACTCATGGGGCCCCTGTGTCCTTGCCCAAACTCAAAAAAGCCTATAAAAAAGGTACCAGGGGCATTTCATGGGGCCCCCTACTGACCCCGGGCCCTCGGGCAGTGCCCGAGTTTCCAAATGGTCAGTCCGCCCCTGGTTCTCAGTCTTCCCTTGCCAGTGACTCCAATTGTCAGTCAGATAGATAGTTTGGGGACTCTTGCTTTAAAGAACAGACACAATACAATATATACAGACCCAGCAATGAATATTTAGCGGGTCTGCACAGCATCCATCGGCAGCTGGTTCACGCTGATCACATTCACATACACAGCTATAAAACTAAAAGGATGACAGCTTCTCTTTAACGTACATCCCCTCTCCCTTCCAATAACAATGCCATTGCACGCTGTAGACTGCAGACGAGACTGTATCATCAAAAAAAAAAAAAAAAAAATCTTTAATCAAAAATTGTAACAAGAAAAAAAAAAAAAGTCCAGCAAGCACAATTTTCCCATTAATATGAATTTTCCAGTCGACATAAAATATTGCTTTCAGAATTAAATGCTTCCTTTTTTTTATTCTTATTTAAGCAATGAGGCTATCTCTGTATAATTTGCATTTCAGTGAAGTGCACAGAAGCCTTTTTTTTTTTTCACATTACGCTTTGCCCGATAAGGATCTTTTTGAAGGATTGTGAAGCTATATATTTGTGTGTTTAACCTGGGCCTTGCTAAATCCGCTCCGCCGTTCCAGCCACACATCAGGCAAAACTCATAAAAATTCACAGCACAATCTCCACTGCACCAAAAAAAAAATACGAGCGCCTTAGACTTGCAGGGAAAGGTAGGAAAAAAAAAAAAAAAGAAAAAGCACTTTGGAGTGAAAGCTAAGATACTCATCACTTTTAAATCTGTACCTTCCACGTCTGATCTGCTGCTGTGATAAAGAAGCCAGCTCTCTGACACTGCCGTCAAACAGAAGGAAAAAAAAAAAATTGGAGGCTATGTAACCTTGTGTGTAGGTGCATTGTAAGCATGCAAAGGTCCGCTGACCCGTGCCTTGGTCTGCAAGGCCTGATAGGGGAATCTGCTGCATTTACACAATTTCTCAGCTTATTGGGGGGGGGGGTAATATTGCACAGATAAGATGAGGCTCAGAAGCATTACTGCCTGCCTTGGTTTATGTTTTATTTACAGCCTTCTGAGCAGTGACCTGTCTTTGGTAGGAGGGAGGCTGAAGATGCTTTGACGGCTCCTAATGGGAGTGCTGGCAGGGACGGACTGACCATTTGGAAACTCGGGGTCAGTAGGGGGCCCCATGAGATACCCCTGGTACCTTTTTCATAGGCTTTTTTGAGTTTGGGCAAGGACACAGGGGCCCCATGATCCTCTATTGCCCGGGGGCCCCATGAGTTGTCAGTCCGCCCCTGAGTGCTGGAAATAAGCAAGGCGGGGTGACAAGGCTTGGGGGAGGCAAGAAGGTTTAAAGCTGACTTCCAGGCTGATAAAAATGACACAAATTGATGCAGCTCTGTAATCATTAAGGAAAAAGAAACCCTTGATAGAGTATAAAAATAGGGGTACAGTGTTGGAAGAAGAAAAAGATGTGGGGGTACTTATTTCTGATGATTGCATATAGTGTGGTCCTGAACCCCCTATATAGATCTTTTTATCACTAGAGGGATCACCAGATGAAACAGGAGATCCTGATCCCTCTATATAGATCTTTAGTTGTCACTAGAGGGGTCACCACCAGCAGGAGGAAGGAGGTCCTGATTCCTCTATATAGATCTTTATATCACTAGAAGGGTCACCAGCAGGAGGAAGGAGGTCCTGATTCCTCTATATAGATCTTTATATCACTAGAGGGGACACCAGCAGGAGGAAGGAGGTCCCGATTCCTCTATATAGATCTTTATATCACTAGAGGGATCACCAGCAGGAGGAAGGAGGTCCTGATTCCTCTATATAGATCTTTATATCACTAGAGGGATCACCAGCAGGAGGAAGGAGGTCCTGGATCCTCTATATAGATCTTTATATCACTAGAGGGATCACCACCAGCAGGAGGAAGGAGGTCCTGATTCCTCTATATAGATCTTTATATCACTAGAGGGATAATTAGCAGGAGGAAGGAGGTCCCGATTCCTCTATATAGACGTTTATATCACTAGAGGGGTCACCAGCAGGAGGAAGGAGGCCTGATTCTTCTATATAGATCTTTATATCACTAGATGGATACCCAGCAGGAGGAAGGAGGTCCTGATTCCTCTATATAGATCTTTATATCACTAGAAGGGTCACCAGCAGGAGGGAGGAGGTCCTGATTCAGCTAAATAGATCATTATATCACTAGAGGGATAATTAGCAGGAGGAAGGAGGTCCTGATCCCTTTATATAGATCATTATATCACTAGAGGGGTCACCAGCAGGAGGAAGGAGGTCCTGATTCCTCTATATAGATCTTGTATCACTAGAGGGGTCACCGGCAGGAGGAAGGAGGTCCTGATTCCTCTATATAGATCTTTATATCACTAGAGGGGTCACCAGCAGGAGGAAGGAGTTCCTGATCCCTCTATATAGATCTTTATATCACTAGATGGACACCCAGCAGGAGGAAGGAGGTCCTGATTCCTCTATATAGATCTTTATATCACTAGAGGGGTCACCAGCAGGAGGAAGGAGGTCCTGATTCCTCTATATAGATCTTTATATCACTAGAGGGGTCACCAGCAGGAGGAAGGAGGTCCTGATTCCTGTATATAGATCTTTATATCACTAGAGGGGTCACCAGCAGGAGGACAGAGGCCCTGATTCCTCTATTTAGATCTTTATATCACTAGAGAGACCACCAGCAGGAGGAAGGAGGTCCTGATTCCTCTATATAGATCTTGTATCACTAGAAGGGTCACCAGCAGGAGGAAGGAGGTCCTGATTCCTCTATATAGATCTTTATATCACTAGAGGGGTCACCGGCAGGAGGAAGGAGGTCCTGATTCCTCTAAATAGATCTTTATATCACTAGAGGGGTCACCAGCAGGAGGAAGGAGGTCCTGATTCCTCTAAATAGATCTTTATATCACTAGAGGGGTCACCAGCAGGAGGAAGGAGGTCCTGATTCCTCTAAATAGATCTTTACATCACTAGAGGGGTCACCAGCAGGAGGAAGGAGGTCCTGATTCCTCTAAATAGATCTTTATATCACTAGAGGAATCACAAGCAGAATGGGTTTTATACTTATGACTCCTGTGCCCCGTGTCTCCTGCCTTCCCTCCATTCCAGCACTGCAGCCTCCATCAGTTAGTTAAGCTTTTGACATTTCCTGGAGAAGGGTCGGATACCTGTGTCCCCCTGCATACGGCGGCCTATGGTTCCATCTTCAGATTCCTACATCAGCCGGGGACACAGCATGCTAGTTTCTAGGGATCTGAGAGATTGACATTTTACTAGAGCTTTTATGTGCACCATTTCAGACCATAAATCAATCAATCTGCTGGCAAGGAGTGATTTTTATTTTTTAAGACATCTAAAACGACCTGAGGAAGTGGCCCTAGGGGGCAAAGCTGAGCAGGAGAGGCCAAAGGCTGCAGCCACCAATGACAAACTGGTCTACGGAGTACAATTCATCTTACATCTTGTTACAGCTTCATTTACTTAACATTGTAGAGATCAAAACGCGGCCATTTGGGCACTTGTAATGTCAGAATAAAATATGGTAAAAGCAGGATTTCCCCTTTAGCTTTCGTACATGGCCAACACATGATATCATTTCTAACCACATCTCCACGCATAAAATATCTGCACACAGAGAGGGAGAAATGAAAGATTAGCACAAGCTGTTAGGGGGCTCCATAATTCCTGGAAATACTGCAAAATACATTGTAACAGTTCCCCTGGGCTTGGGTGGATGAAACTCCGCACAATACAAAAACTATGCAACAAAAAATCAACACCATTTCCATGCCGTGGATAGAATTCCCATCTAATAGATGCCTGATGATTGCATATTATACATTATCGGCATTGTTCGGAGGAGGCAGAGAGAAAAAAAAAATCAAGGAAGAAAAATAGAATGCCAATTTAGACTGTCACCAACACAGATGATTTAAACCTCTCAGACAAGTATGTATAAGATTACAAATATACCATTTTTTTTTTATTTCTGAAATGTTTTTCACCCGACAATAAAATATTCTTCTTCCTAGTGATCTGATCTGCAGCATTGCCAATGTTGTTCCTTTTTTAGTGTAGGAAAGTAGTTTTCAACCTTCTAGACCAGGGCCCTGTAAATTCTTCAAAACTCTTCCCTGCCAAAGGTATAAAAATGTTTGTAATCACCCAATAAAAGTAAAGTACAAAATATGCCTTGAAATGCTGGAAGGCTCATGATGGGTCTGGGTGGCACTGTAGGGGAGTGGGGAGGGGAAGTTGTGGAGCGGATAGGGGATTCTGCAGTAGACTTGGTAGAGCTGCAAGGCATGCCGTTTCTGAAGGGGGATGGGGGTCTCTCCAAGAGGTGGGGGCTTTGCATTGGCACTGAGGGAGGCTAGAGGGCACTGCAGGTGCTAGGAGACATTGTGGGACACTGTTCGTTGTCAAGGAGAATTATGGGTGACTGGAGGCTCTGCAGTAAGCTTGAAGGTTGGGGGTACTATGGGGGCTGAGGGTTCTTAATAGGGCTGGGGTCATTGTGGGAGGGTAGAGCTGCAAGGCATGACGTTTCTGAAGGGGGATGGGGTCTCTCCAGGAGGTGGGGGCTTTGCATTGGCACTGAGGGAGGCTAGAGGGCACTGCAGGTTCTAGGAAGCATTGTGGGACACTGTTCTTTGTCAAGGGGAATTATGGGTGACTGGAGGCTCTGCAGTAAGCTTGAAGGTTGGGGGTACTATGGGGGCTGAGGGTTCTTAATAGGGCTGGGGTCATTGTGGGAGGGTAGAGCTGCAAGGCATGACGTTTCTGAAGGGGGATGGGGTCTCTCCAGGAGGTGGGGTCTTTGCATTGGCACTGAGGGAGGATAGAGGGCACTGCAGGTGCTAGGAGGCATTGTGGGACACTGTTCGTTGTCAAGGGGAATTATGGGTGACTGGAGGCTCTGCAGTAAGCTTGAAGGTTGGGGGTACTATGGGGGCTGAGGGTTCTTAATAGGACTGGGGTCATTGTGGGAGGTTGAAGGGCACTATGGGAAAATTACAGGAGGATGGCTGCATTAAGGGAGCTGAGAGGCGCTGTGGTAGTTTAGGGCAGCCATTCTCAATCAGGGTTCCGTGAAGCCCTAGTGTTCCTCAAGAGATAGCTAAGGGTTCCTTGAGCTCTGGCTTCCATTTGATGGTACAAAGAACCAGCAAACACAAATGCTCCTGAGCTTGGGGATGGACTTGATGCAGGCTACAACCGCATTAAGAATGTCCTGGAACATGCACACCTTGCTGCCCTCAATAGACCGGGGAAATCCAAATATACTGAATGAGGAAAGAACAAACAGAGGGCGCACATCTCCAAGGGGCCATCTTTGCATAGTGGATGAGTCTGTATCTGAGGTCTGTTATCCTGCTGTATACCTGGCTGTGGGGTCTCTATATAGAATTCGCTTTATATGAAAGAAAGATCGTTTTTATGAAAGAAAGATCGTTTTGCTTCAATAAAATGCGGGTTAATATCTGCTAAAATGTGAGTGGTCTGGAAAAATTCTTTTGAGATTGGAAATCATTACGGTATCACACTATGGTCTTTTCTTCTTCCTGATTTTCTCTGGGGGATTCGGTGAGAGGAGTAACCAGAGGAGGTGTCCATATCCTAGAGGAGGCAATATTTGGAGGTCATATACAAAGTAAAGGGGGTCCAGGAGCCCTTAATATCCCTGAAAGGCGTTTGACTCACCATTATCTGGTGAGTGCGGTTAATGTTGGTTTTGCACTGGTGGATGGTGGAGGTATCACTGGCACGGAAGAATCCAATGAAAATATAACATAATTAATTTTTTCACGGGACTGTTTTTTTGGATTTTGTCACTGGACTTATTATTTTTTAAATTATATATATTTTTTAAATTATATATATTTTTTATTTCATTAATATTTTTATTTAATATTTTTGTGTCACGGTGTATTTTAAGTTTGTGTTATTTAGTAACTATTATTTATGGGTTGGGTGATGTATTTTATTGTTTTGTGGGTTTTGCGCTGTTATAAGTTGATATAAGTTTTTTGGTCTTGCACCTGTGTACAGCAGCATCTCACGGGGAAAAGTGTGTGGAATAAGAGAATGGAGGTTTTTTTCTCTTTTTACAAATTTGAGAGGGCGCACAGGCCTAGCGCATTACCGTACAAAATGTTTAATGAGAAATAAAGTAGGTGTTGTACTCACAAACGACAATAAAGTCAAGGCACGCGTTTTGAGGACTTGGGCTCTGAGGAAGAGGCAAGTCCTCGAAACGCGTCAGCCTATTGGATGTCTACACTCCCCATTGCAGACTGTTACTCAGCGTGGTGTTGACCCAGCTGTTCTTTTATGATGTGCCTTGAGTTTATTGTCATTTTTGAGTACAACACCTACTTTATTTCTTATTAAACATTTTTTATGGGAATGCACTAGGCCTGTGCGCCCTCTGTTTGTTCTTTCCTCATTCCATTTGATGGTGTCTGCGCAGTTCCAGGACCATCAACACTTGGTAAAGTCAGCAGCATGACACCAATTATATTTTTTAGCTGTTTGTTAGGGTTGCATTATTCTTATTGACCAGCAATGTTAGAGGCCATTATCTCCCAACTGGCTTTAGAACTGAAAATTGTTTTAGGGGTTCCTCTGGGCTAAATAGGTTGAGAAAGCCTAGGTTAGGGGATCTGTAGCTGACTTGAGGCCCTGGCGGAGAGAGGCTGTTGCCCAGCAGTGGGCCATGGCCTGGGGGTTGAGAACCCCTCACGTAGAGGGTTTGGAGCTCAGCGAATTGGGGGTGAAGTTGGCAGAGGTTGTAAAAAGGATATACCTGAGAAATATTTATTAAAAAGTTTGATATTCGTTTGAAAATATGCATAAAAAACTGCCATCAACTTGTTTCAAAACAAATACTGCATCCCAATACAGGTTTATGGGAATGTAAAACTCATTGGAAGCAGGTCAGAAGGAGTCATTGAATTCTGAAGGATCTCACAAGCTTCTCAAACTGAAGTCCAACTGATGCCATTGACACAAGTTCAAAGACCGCCAATACAGTCTACTACTGTGTCTATGGGAGCACCAGACCAAGGATCTAAGGGGCCAAAATATTTTGTCATTAGCATTTAATAAGGAAACATAGAACAGCCAGCATGTTTTGGGGTACCGAAAATGGGACTCAGTTTGGCTTGATTAAAAAAAGGTCGGTAGAAAAAAACAATTGTTTAACATTTGATTCTGGCACTCATTAGACTGTTTACCTGTTTACATGATTCTCTCAACATATCCTGCGATCACTTAACCCCCCACCCCTCTAGAGATCTTGACCTAAATTTAACCTCAAATGTCCAAAGATGACGAAAAAAAAAAGGAAAGAAAAACAGAAAAAAAAGCTAGTATAATTTGAGGCTTGGTGCCACCACTCTTAATCTGCTGCCTTAGGCAGTGGCCTACAGGTCCACCAATATTGTACATACAACCCCGGGTGTAGGAACTGCTGGACTCAATGCCTCAAGGCCCAGTCACCCTAATGCATTGTGAAAAAAGGTGGCAATGCATTTTACATTTTAAATGAATGGCAACCCAACGCACCTTGCCAACAGACACGAGCTGCAGCTCAACGTTGCATTGCAGTGCGCTACCAGAAATGGCACATGCACTACCTTTGCTGCATTGAAGGTCCAATCATTTTGAAAGGACTGCCTTAACATAATGCATGTTAACACATGTAATTGGGCCCTCAAGGCTATATGTATCTATATATATATCTATATATATTCATCGGCCACTTTATTAGGTGCACTTGTTCAATTAATTTGGTAACACAAATTGATAATCAGTCGATCACATGGCAACAACTCAATGCATTTAAGCATCTAGACGTGGGGAAGACAACATGCTGAAGTTCAAACCGAGCATCAGAACGGGGAAAAAAAAGGGGATTTAAGTGACTTTGAACTTTGCAATGGTTGTTGTTGCCAGACGGGCTGGTTTGAGTATTTAAAAAACTGCTGATCTACTGGGATTTTCACACACAACCATCTCTAGGGTTTACAGAGAATGGTCCAAAGAAGAGAAAATATCCAGTGAACAGCAGTTGTGTGGAGGAAAATGCCTCGTTGATGTCAGAGGTCAGAGGAGAATGGGCAGACTGGTTCCAGATGATAGAAAGGCAACAGTAACTCGTGTCAATATGAACCAAAACCTCTGAGGAATGTTTCCAACATCTTGTTGAATCTATGGGATGGAAAATTAAGGCAGTTCTGAAGGCAAAAGAGGGTTCAACCTGGCACTAGCAAGGTGTACCTAATAAAGTGGCTGGTGAGTGTATATATATTTATATATCGTGTTATATACATGAATAGAATAAAAAGTTAAAAAAAAAATCAGTATATTTTCCCTCACAGGACTAAGACACACCTGTTGAAGCAGTTGGGCCGAGCTGAATAGAAATATATATTATCTGTCTATTCAAAGTATAAAAGGCATGGCTAAGGTTTCCCCACATTGTCTTTTCTCCAGACTAATGCAGAGGTGGCATTAACATCCTTCAAGACTGTTTGCCGGTACAGGCGGATCAGTTACCAGTCACATAACTCAACTTGTCTTGGCAAAGTCCCCACCATTCCCTTCCCTCTTCCTCCTTTTACTCCAGAGTCACCGAACCAAGAACACAACAAGTGACAATTACCATTTCCATAAGTCACCCAACAAGGGCGTATTTCATGGTAAATGGACTGAAAGGTCACCTGTACAATCTCTTTCTTCACAAGGGCAGACCTTGTTTAGGTCAAATGCAAATCAATAATGGAATTCTCTTTTAGAATCTTTATTTTTTTTATTCTGATGAGGAAAGTTTTACATTTTTTGTTTCCTCCCCAGTTGAACAACTTTAAAAAAAAAAAAAACACAAAGAAAAAAATAACATCCGATGCTGTTTAAAGCTGCAGTCATGGCTGATTTATTGTGCTGACGTGATTTATAGCTGTCAATAACCATTAACTAGGTGTGTTGAGTAAAAAAAAAAACAACAAAAAATGTATATATATATATATATATATATATAATATCTATCTTTACACAAGAAAAAAAATATAATTTATATATATATATATATATATATATATATATATATATATATATTTGTTTATATATATAAATTATATTTTTTTTGTGTAGAGATAGATAGATAGATAGATAGATAGATAGATAGATAGGTAGGTAGATAGATAGATAGATAGATAGATAGATAGACAGACAGACAGACAGACAGACAGACAGACAGACAGACAGACAGACAGACAGACAGACAGACAGACAGACAGACAGACAGATAGATAGATAGATAGATAGATAGGTAGATAGATAGATAGATAGATAGATAGATAGATAATAGATAGATAGATAGATAGATAATAGATAGATAGATAGATAGATAGATAGATAGATAGATACATACATACAGGGGTGGACTGACAACTCATGGGGCCCCCGGGCAATAGGGGATCATGGGGCCCCTGTGTCCTTGCCCAAACTCAAAAAAGCCTATGAAAAAGGTACCAGGGGCATCTCATGGGGCCCCCTACTGACCCCGGGCCCTCGGGCAGTGCCTGAGTTTCCCAATGGTCAGTCCGCTCCTGGATAGATAGATAGATAGATAGATAGATAGATAATAAAAAAAATAAAAACTATATATACATTTAATTTTTTTTTTTTGTGTGTGTAAATATATACACAGTATATTGATGTACCATTGATTTTCTTGCTCTTGTTTAATCATTTTTTTCTGCTGTTTATAGAACTGATAGCCTAAGAAAATGTTGTGGATTGCATGATGCAATAGCCTAAGGTCTCCATAAGAGCTTTACAGCAGTTGATAAATATATCTTGTTGCACTGAGATGTCTTGTAAACGGCTTTAAAGGAAGCCTATTGGTGCATTTTCAGTACGTACACAGTGTGAGTTATTACCGTAAAATTTATCTAAAAGCATTTTATGTTGTTTTTTTTTATCCTTGTTTGCTGTTCCATATTGTGCTTACTGTATTTTACTAAGGGAATTGTAAGTTGTTCCTTCAAATGGTCATATATGTGGGATATCTAGTATTGTGTAAAATGGGATATTTTTGGTTTTAGATTGAGAAGGTTTAAAACCATTGCTGTGTTTTCATTTATATGTCTCTACTGTGGAGATTTCCCTTTACTTCCTGTCCAATGACAAATACAGAAAGTTATGGAGGGGGGGCGGCACAAATCTATATAATATATATATATATATATTTAATATATAGAATATATAGATTTAGATATAATATTATATATAAATAATTTTTAAAAAAAATTCCCATAACTTCCTGTATTTACATGTCCCTACTGTGGAGATTTCCCTTTACTTCCTGTCCGATGACAAATAAGGGAAGTTATGAGGGAAAAAAAAAATTATATATATATATATATATATATATATATATATATATATATACAGTTGCAAGAAAAAGTATGTGAACCCCTTGGGATTACGTGGAGTTTTGCATGAATTGGGCATAAAATGTGCTCTGAACGTCATCTAAGTCACAACATTGGAAGAACACAGTCTGCTGAACATAATACTACACAAACATTAGATGTTGCCATGGTTTAATTGCACATAACATGTAAACATTCACAGTGCAGGGAGGAAAAAGTATGTGAGGCCCTAGCTTAATGACTTCTCCCAGAGCTAATTGGAGCCAGGAGTGAGCCAACCTTGACTCCAATCAGTGTGATGATATTGGATGTGTTGCTGACAGCTGTCCTGCCCTTAAAAAACACACACCTGTTTTGGGTTTACTGGTTTCAAGAAGCACTGTCTGATGTGAACCATGCCTCGCAGAAAAGAGCTCTCAGAAGACCTACGATCAAGAATTGTTGACTTGCATGAAGCTGGAAAGGGTTACAAAAGTATCTCCAAAAGCCTTGCTGTTCATGTGTCCACGGTAAAACAGACTGTCTACAAATGGAGAAAGTTTAGCACTGTTGCTGCTCTCCCTAGGCGTGGTCGTCCTGTAAAAATGACTGCAAGAGCACAGCGCAGAATGCTGCATGAGGTAAACAAGAATCCCAGAGTGTCAGCTAAAGAACTACAGAAATCTCTGGCACATGCTAACATTTTTGTTGACACATCTACAATAAGGAAAACATTAAACAAGAATGGAGTACATGGGAGGACACCACGGAGGAAGCCATTGCTGTCCAAAAAGAATATTGCAGCACGTTTGAAGTTTGCAAAAGAGCACCTGGATGTTCCACAGCACTACTGGCAAAATATACTGTGGACAGATGAAACCAAGATTGAGTTGTTTGGGAAGAACACACAACACTATGTGTGGAGAAAAAAAGGCACAGCACACCAACATCAAAACCTCATCCCCACTGTGAAACATGGCGGAGGGAGCATCATGGTTTGGGGCTGCTTTGCTGCCTCAGGGCCTGGACGGATTGTTGTCATTGATGGGAAAATGAATTCCAGAGTTTATCAAGACATTTTGCAGGAAAACGTACGACCATCTGTCCGCCAACTGAAGCTGCGCAGAGGATGGGTGATGCAACAGGACAATGACCCAAAGCATACAAGTCATTCAACAAAACAATGGCTGCAACAGCACAGAATACGCCTCTTGGAGTGGCCCAGTCAGAGTCCTGACCTCAACCCGATTGAAATGCTGTGGCATGACCTTAAGAGAGCGATTCACACCAGACATCCCAAGAATATTGCTACACTGAAACAGTTTTGTGAAGAGGAGTGGTCCAAAATGACTCCAGATTGTTGTGCAGGTCTGACCTGCAACTACAGGAAACGTTTGGTTGAGGTTATTGCTGCCAAAGGAGGGTCAACCAGTTATTAAGTCCAAAGGTTCACATACTTTTTCCTCCCTGCACTGTGAATGTTTACATGTTATGTGCAATTAAAATATGGCAACATCTAATGTTTGTGTAGTATTATGTTCAACAGACTGTGTTCTTCTATTGTTGTGACTTAGATGACGTTCGGAGCACATTTTATGCCCAATTCATGCAAAACTCCACGTAATCCCAAGGGGTTCACATACTTTTTCTCGCAACTGTATATAGATTCCTCCCCCCCATTACTTTCTGTATTTGTCATTGGACAGGAAGTGAAGGGAAATCTCCACAGTAGAGACATATATATATATATATATATATATATACACATACACACACACATATACACCTTTATATATATATATATATATATATATATATATATATATATATATATACAGTGGGGATCGAAAGTTTGGGCACCCCAGCTAAAAATTTGTATTAATGTGCATAAAGAAGCCAAGGAAAGATGGAAAAATCTCAAAAAGGCATCAAATTACAGATTAGACATTCTTATAATATGTCAACAAAAGTTAGATTTTATTTCCATCATTTACACTTTCAAAATAACAGAAAACAAAAAAATGGCGTCTGCAAAAGTTTGGGCACCCTGCAGAGTTAATATCTTGTACTGCCCCCTTTGGCAAGTATCACAGCTTGTAAACGGTTTTTGCAGCCAACCAAGAGTCTTTCAGTTCTTGTTTGAGGTATCTTTGCCCATTCTTCCTTACAAAAGTTTTCCAGTTCTTTGAGATTTCTGGGCTGTCTGTCACGCACTGCTCTTTTAAGGTCTATCCATAGATTTTCAATTATGTTGAGGTCAGGAGATTGTGAAGGCCATGGCAAAACCTTCAGTTTACGCCTCTTGATGTAATCCCCCGTGGATTTCGAGGTGTGTTTAGGATCATTATCTATTTGTAGAAGCCATCCTCTCTTTAACTTCAGCTTTTTCACAGATGGCATCAAGTTACCATCCAAAATTTGCTGAAATTTTATTGAATCCATTTTTCCTTCTACTCGTGAGATGCTCCCTGTGCCACTGGCTGCAACACAACCCCAAAGCATGATTGATCCAACCCCATGCTTAACAGTTGGACAGAGGTTCTTTTCATTAAATTCTGTGCCCCTTCTTCTCCAAACGTACCTTTGCTCATTCCGGCCAAAAAGTTCAATTTTAACCTCATCGTTCCACAGAACTTGTTTCCAAAATGCATCAGGCTTGTCTATATGTTCATTTGCAAAGTTCAAACGATGAGTTTTGTGGTGAGGACGTAGAAGAGGTTTTCTTCTGATGACTCTTCCATGAAGACCATATTTGTACAAGTATCTCTTTATAGTGGAATAGTGTACCACAACTCCAGTGTCTGCCAGATCTTTCTGGAGGGATCGTGCAGTCAAACGTGGGTTTTGAATTGTTTTTCTCACAATCCTGCGAGCTGTTCTGTCGGATATTTTTCTTGGTCTTCCGGATCTTGCTTTAACTTCCACTGTTCCTGATGACTGCCATTTCTTAATTACATTCCAAACAGAGGATATTGACATCTGAAAACGCTTTGCTATCTTCTTATAGCCTTCTCCAGCTTTGTGAGCATCAACTATTTTCAGTTTCAGTTTTCTAGACAACTGCTTAGAAGAACCCATGGTGCTGATTGTTGGGGCAAGGTCAGATGAGTCTGGGCATTTAAAACCTTTGAGATTGACATCACCTGGTCTTCCCAGACGATGATTGAGAACAATCCATGACACTGGCAGGTCTCAGCTTGGCAAAGGGGGCAGTGCATGCTATAAATTCTGCAGGGTGCCCAAACTTTTGCAGACGCCATTTTTTTGTTTTCTGTTATTTTGAAAGTGTAAATGATGGAAATAAAATCTAACTTTTGTTGGCATATTATAAGAATGTCTAATCTGTAATTTGATGCCTTTTGGAGATTTTTCCATCTTTCCTTGGCTTCTTTATGCACATTAATACAAATTTTTAGCTGGGGTGCCCAAACTTTCGATCCCCACTGTATATTTCCCCCCCATAACTTTCTGTATTTGTCATTGGGCAGGAAGTAAAGGGAAATCTCCACAGTAGATATATATATATATATATATATATATATATACACACACCGTGTATATATATATATATATATATATATATATAAAATGTATAATGTATAATATATATATATATATATATATATATATATATATATATATACACATATGCACATATATACACACATATACACCTTTGTATATATAAATAAATATAGAATTCTATATTAATTCAATATTTATTATAGATACATATAATAAAATAATTTATATGATGTTATTCTAAAATTCTATATATATATATATATATATACGGTATATATATATTATCCAATAATATAAAATAAAATTATGTATAAATATATATATATGTATATATGCACACAGTATTTTAATATGGCAGCTTTCTATGATACCTTTCTATGATACCTTAGATTGTACACCCCTTGAGGGTTAGGGACTGATGTGGATGTACAATATATATGTAAAGTGCTGCATAAATTGATGGCGCTATATAAGTACCTCTAATAAATAAAATAAATAAATAAATATCCTCATCTGACTGCACTTTCAAAAAAAATTTGGAATGGCTGTCATTGTGGGCATCTCAGACAGTTCTTATTTCTGACACTGATTTTTTTGGCAGTTGGTTTGTGTTCTAATGGAACCTGAACATAACCGACAATTGCAATACATCTAGTGTATTTTTCAACATAATTGGGATTGGGGGGGGAATGAAAGCTCATTTGAAATGCATGTTGGACGCAGGCACTGTAATTAGTTTCCATATAATGTGCACTCATTACAGAGAGGTTCATTTCGGCATTGCATTGTTCTGCTGTTGGAGCAATTGGGGGTTTATTGTTTTTCACTCCGCTGGAGAGTCTGAAAGACTGTGGGCTCCAGTCATGTAAAAATCGGTCGTTTCATTCCGCCAGCGCTGGAGAAAATAATCCGCGTTCGTAGTTATTTGATTTGTAAATATAATGTCAGCTTCAATCCACGACACCATGCATTTAATTTTAAAATGGAAACTGACAATTAATTCTGAGGAATGGAGCAGGGGTGACGCATTACCGAGCAACCGGTGCAGAGAAGCAAATTGCTAGCTATTTTTTACTGATTTGCATTGTTTTTTTTTTTCTAAAAAAAGAAAAAAAAACAAATATACTGGATTTATTTACTAATTTACTTTTGTGAAAAAGCTACTTTGCCCTAATTTAAAGTACAGTAAACTAATATAATCTAATTACATTACTTATGAGAACCCGTCATCACTGCCATTATGTGGGGAGCTGAGCAGTCTGTACATACAACTTAAACTTTTTTTTTTTTTTTAATGTTGGATATTGTAGGGACGGGTTATCTCTTTAGGTTTATTTTTTACTGGACAATTTCCTAATATAAACATTTGGTATATATAGGGAATAGAAATTTCAATAGCTCTCAAAGCAGTTCAGACTTTAGAACTACATCTCAGCCCTGATGAAGGAGGACGTTTGTCTCCTGACAAGCGTTGGAACATTTCCTAATAAAAACTTCTGGTTTATATAAGGCAGGGGTCTACAAACTTTATATACAAAGGGCCAGTTTACTGTTCTTCAGACTTTAGTGGGCCAAACTGTGGACATCGGGAATAGAAAATGTCCCGGTATCAGTGGGAGCAAACAATGCCGCATTTTTGGTACGTACTTATGAAAGGAACTGTGCTCCATCATTGTGCCATTGGGGAATTGTGCCCCATCGTTGGTGGCATTGGAAGGAATTATGCACCATCATTGGTGTTATTGGTCCCAATTGTTAATGTCATTGAGCAGAACTGTGCCCCATCGTTGGTGTCATTGGAAGGAATTGTGCCTCATCATTGGTGTTACTGTGCCCAATTGTTGATGTCATTGGGCAGAACTGTGCCCCATCGTTGGTGTCATTGGAAGGAATTGTGCCCCATCATTGGTGTTATTGGGCCCAATTGTTGATGTCATTGGGCGGAACTGTGCCCCATCGTTGGTGTCATTGGAAGGAATTGTGCCCCTTCATCGGTGTCTTTGGGAGGAATTGCGCCCCTTCATTGTTGTCATTGGGAGGAATTGCGCCCCTTCATTGGTGTCAGTTGGGGAGAATTATGCCCCATTGTTGGTGTCAGTGGATGAAATAATGCTCCAAGAGCCAGATAAAAGCAAGCAAAGGGCCGCATCTGGCCCCTGGGCCACAATTTGGAGACCACTGATATAGGGAATAGAAATTTTAATGGTACTCAACACAGTGCAGACTCTAAAAGTACATCTCAGCCCTGATGAAGGAGGACGTTTGTCTCCTGACACGCGTTGGAACATTTCCTAATAAAAACTTCTGGTTTATATAAGGCAGGGGTCTACAAACTTTATATACAAAGGGCCAGTTTACTGTTCTTCAGACTTTAGTGGGCCAAACTGTGGACATCGGGAATAGAAAATGTCCCGGTATCAGTGGGAGCAAACAATGCCGCATTTTTGGTACGTACTTATGAAAGGAACTGTGCTTCATCATTGCGCCATTGGGGAATTGTGCCCCATCGTTGGTGGCATTGGAAGGAATTATGCCCCATCGTTGGTGTTATTGGGCCCAATTGTTGATGTCATTGGGCGGAACTGTGCCCCATCGTTGGTGTCATTGGAAGGAATTGTGCCCCTTCATCGGTGTCTTTGGGAGGAATTGCGCCCCTTTATCGTTGTCATTGGGAGGAATTGCACCCCTTCATTGGTGTCAGTTGGGGGGAATTATGCCCCATTGTTGGTGTCAGTGGTTGAAATAATGCTCCAAGAGCCAGATAAAAGCAAGCAAAGGGCCGCATCTGGCCCCCGGGCCACAATTTGGAGACCACTGATATAGGGAATAGAAATTTCAATGGTACTCAACACAGTGCAGACTTTAAAAGTACATCTCAGCCCTGATGGAGGAGGACTTTTGTCCCCTGAAAATTTCCCAATATGCACTTCTGGTTTATCCCAGCCCAGATGGAGGGGCTGGAAGAGAAAAAAAAAGTAAATATAAACAATGAGAGGGGCAGGGATCTAATGTAAGTCCAGTAAAGTTTATTTTTTATAAAAAGTGATCGAAAGAAAAAAGCAGTGAGCTTCGGGGCTCAGAACTCTCCCTTCATCAGGGCTTAGGAATTGGAATAGTACTGGACAACAATTGTAAAATAGTAGGATAGGATAACGATGATTTGGGTCACCAATCTGGCCGAATTATCATCACCCTATAAAAGCGTTGATGAAGGGGAGTTTTGAACACTTCGAAAAACGTTGGCTTTTTCTTCTGATCTCGTGGCATGAAAAACAAAACTTTACCAGACTTGCTCTAGATCTGTTGCACTCTCATCCTTTGTATGTGCGTCAGGGATACCAAGGTTGGCAGAGAGTTGCCTTTAAAGATGAACCCTGGAAATTAGATAAAATCTTCCTTTGTAATTGGGCTCTTCCTGCACTTCAAGGGTTCAATGCTCGTTAAGTCTATGGGGAGCTGAAGAGGTTTTGTTACTTGTAGTATGCCCCACTCCAACAGGCTCTGGCGCTCTTCTCTTCTCTCCTCCATTTTTGACTGTTTTTGGTCCCTTGGTGTGATCATGTACAATGCAGGGTTATTTACCTTGCATTGTACTTGGAGACAGACATGCGACCATGGTCAGGAGCACCTTAAAACAGATCTTCACCCATTTATTTTACTTGGATTCTCTGCATCCCACCCACACTCCACTGCACATATAATGGGTTATTTTATTAGGTTTTGGCCTACCCCCTATTCTCCATCATTCACCTAGGTGAATGATGTCAGTGCCCCCGGTGCCTCCTGGGATATGTGATGTTCATGGGGTCATAGTCAGCATTTCTCCACCTCCAAACATGGCTAGTTAAGTTGATGCCAAAGAGCTCAATTTTGGTCTCATCTGACCACAACACTTCCCACCAGTCCTCCTCTGCATCATTCAGATGTTCACTGGCAAACTTCAGACGGGCCTGGACATGTGCTTTCTTGAGCAGAGGGACCTTGCGGGCACTGCAGGATTTCAGTTCTTGTCGGCGTAGTGTGTTACCAACTGTTTTCTTGGTGACTGTGGTCCCGGCTGCCTGGAGATCATTGACAAGATCCTCACGTGTAGTTCTGGGAAGATTCCTCACTGTTCTCAAATAAGTATTTGATGTTCATATCCCAGGAGGCACCAGAAGCCCTGCATATCACCCCATTCACTAATAGAGGAGGGGGGCAGGCCTAGCAGCGCCAGAACCCGGAAGAGATGGTGCAGCCTCCTGATAATGGCAAAAGGAACATGGTGGTGTGGGACTTGGTGACTGTGGAGAACAGGATCTCAGCAGGACAGTGATGGATCCTCTGTGTGGGTGAGTATGTCAACTGTGGCCATTTGAACATCATGTAAGTGGGGGAGAAAAAAAAATGATTAGGTGGGGAAGATGAAATTCCTTTTTAAAGAGAAGGCTCTGCAGAATGCTCACAGGGATAGGGGGAAGACTACAGGGGCAAGGCGAGTATTACTCTTTATTCCTCCACCGCTAGACTTGAGTAGCAGTTAACCCTTGCAGTTTAGGGAAGGGTCCCCTTGAAGGGTAGATTTTGTCTAATTCCTGGAATTGGTTTTAAGAGTTAAATTCTAAGCCTGATTAAGTCTATGGTTGGATCCAACACTCTACCAATACACTCACTGTTAAAAATCAATTATTAAAGGTGGTTGAGGCCAGGTTCACACTACTGAGTGTTGGGAATAAATCGTGTGCTTACCCGGCAAACGCAGAAACGTGCTGCCATTTATCAGACACATGGCATTCAATGCAGCGCAATTTTGGAAAGAGTCAGGGACTTCCCTTTGATGTTTCATCGAAATGTATAGGATGGCCTACACGCAACGTGTATGAATGCGTCTCCACGCAGCCAAACCTCTAGGTATGAACCAAGCCTTACACTACGGAATTATAGTGG